>NC_083765.1:52932273-53159773 GCF_963514075.1 Conger conger
CATTTTGTGAGCTTCACACCTGTGGGGGCTTGTCCTGGAATCCTGAGTGCATTGTCACATTACGAGCGCTGAAAATGCGTTTGAACGACTTCTAAAGAAATCAACTTTGCACTCTACACTCTCTTGTCATGGTCCACTTTCTTGACTTCATCTTCATGATTAATTTAATTCCCAGATCTCTTGGGTTGTTGGAAGCCGTGTAAACAATGCGGACTGTTTAGTGTTTATTAAATTTTCATGAAAGTTCATCCATTTTGACCCAGAACCATGTTCACGTAAGCTCTCATTGGCCCTGCTCTTGAGAAATTAAGATGAGTGCAGAAGTCAATGATTGGTTCATTATGGCATCCTTGTGGACATCTTCAGACCTACGGACACAGCGGAGAGTGTAGCTCTGTTGGAGCATGTTGGCGTGGACGTGCTTCTGCGTCAGTGCGTTCAATTCCACATTAGGGATCTTCCTGTTTAAACACGACCGCTGTGTGTTCATGTGGACAGTCCCCACTGTGGGCTTGTCATTCCGATTTCACATTTCCTTACTGAGTGAAATCCTTCTTTGCGGTTGGAACCTGGTTTTCGCATGCCGGATTAACCCCTTAATTAGGGCTGCATGATATAGCTATTGTGGAACATCAAATTGTTTTTTTTAGCACAATAAGAACTTTCGCTTTTAGTCATACTTCATACGGTAACGCAAACTCCAAGCTTCAGTGAAATCCTTCCAGGGGAAAAAAAAAACATCACTTGTATCTATTCAATGTTGGTTAACTTAAAACACTTAAACACTTAAAACACATCGCTTACATTTTCACCCCTGACATTCGCTCTCTCCCTTGCTTTATGTGCTGGTTTTTCTGGCAAGGCCCTGGTTTTACCATGACCCCTATCAAGATTAGCAGCTCCTGGTTAATGTATGAACCAGTCTGTCATATTCATTTACACAATGTAAGCTTTTTTTCCTGAGACTCGTCTGTGGACACCACTGTGTGGCGGCCCTGTCGAGTGGTTTTTCCCCTTAGAGATTTCTCTAATAACACCCAACGGTGCAGGACTGAATCAGCGTCTGGATCTTTAGGTACCACGGCCGTGCTGATGAGGCGTAAGCCATCGCGTGACGGTGGGCTTTAGTAACACAAAACGCCTGTGATTGCGCATATTTTACTCTCCACGTATCGGGGTGCAGAGAGAGAACGAGTTGCCCTCTGATATTTGAACCAGGTGCTGCTGCCCTCGGCTCCGCTCGCTAAATCCAGCCTTTAACCCCCAGCTTCATCTAAATGTGTGAAGTAATCAGAGGTGATGCAGTTCAATTCGTGAGTAGAAACAGGAGATTTGGGGTTTTCGATGGGTGTATTGAAGTTTCCGTCCATTTTTGTTTTCCTTCTCACATGCCAGAAAGAATCAGCTCTGAGAAACACTATATCAATCTTTTGCTTATGACTTTTCCCACTAAACAGCCATCTGTCCAGAAAGCTAAAAACCTTGTCTTGGCAGTGAAGGGAGGGGAGGTTTAATGTGGGGTGGTTGAAGAAAAGGCCATTGTGCACATCTCAGTATGATGGAAAGGGCTTTCCGCCTATCTTTCGCAGACTTGCAAAATGCGGTTTCCGCAAACAAAGTGAAGCCATTACCTGAAACCACACCGACGGCCGCAGGTTTCTGGCTAATTGAAAATAAACGATGTCTTGTCGCGGAGGTGCTGCGGGCTAAATGCTGATTAGCACCGCGGCAGACGGCCGGGCTGCCAGGCCTCCTCTGGGCCGGTCCCCCTCTCTGCATCGTGTTCCAGCACGGCCCGGTGTCAGCGGGTCGCCATTCCACACATTCCCCTCCGGTCCGCCGGGGAGGTCCGACAGAGCCTATTGTTTTTTTTACTATCCGTTTTATCGCTCGTTTATTTTCCCTCTGTTGTCTCAGGTCAGGCGAGAGGTGACGGGGGGTTAACGGGCCAAGGCTCATCGGGGAGGAACCAAACTGCAGAACGCAAAACGGGACATGTTGTGACTGGGGGCGTGATAGGAGAAACCCATCCCTCCCGTGCGTTCTGCGTTCGGCGTCTTTACTTTTCTCAAATGGCTCGCCTCAAAACCCATAAAATGAAATGAGGTGATAAAAGTCAGCAAAGCAAATGAAATTGAATAAATGCTCATAACGTAAACCTTAGGTAAACCCGGTCTAAAACATCTACAGGAGATTGTGCCACTGTGTTTTCCGCAGTGCAGAAGAGGATCGCGCTGGAACCAGGGATAACTGGGCAGGGGATCTTTTTTTTTTTTACGTGTAATTTCTGTTAACATTTCCTTGACATTTTGGAGGTTTCCGAGCGCTTGTTCGATTTTAGAATGCTCAAAGAAAAGAAGCCAAAATGTAATGTTCTCATTTTAAATGTAGTATGAATGCCATATTGGCCCAATAAAAATGGTCAACATAATCTTCACATGACAATTTTACAAAAAAGTTGTAAATGCCTATTTTGAATGCACAGCTAGACATAAAAGAGCATTGTTTTTCAGCTGAGCATGTGAAAACTGAACCGTAGGCGGTTCTAGGGTATGAGTAAGGGCGTATCGGTGGATCGCCGATCCTTTTTTTGTGATGCTTGCCTGGGGAAAGCTAAGTGAATAATTTAGTCCGATCGCATAATAGCCAGTGCCCCAGGCCTCCCGGCGTACCCAGTGACAGGGGTTTGCATGCGATAATTCTCCTTTCTAACTGCCTTTTGTTCACCCCCATGCCATGCCTTTGCCATGGGGGTGATGATTGTGCAGGGGTGACAGCCGCATGTAGGCTCCATTTTGGCTCCGTGGCCAGATGGTGCTGTATTAGGCCGTGCGCTGCATGCCGTATTGGCCTGTGGCTGTTCCTGAGGCTGTTCCTGTGGCGGATGCGTCAAAATGGTTGGCGCAGGGATGGAGAAAACCTACGGTCCCTCCGTGCGGCAGTTAGCACTCTGGTTCTGACCGCCTATTGCTGCCAGGACAGTAGCTGCCAGCTCATTCATGACTGTGACAGGGCGGTCTGTCGCATTGTGGTTAAGGAACATGACTGGGACCCGCAAGGTCGGTGGTTCGATCCCCGGTGTAGCCACAATAAGATCGGCACAGCCGTTGGGCCTTTGAGCTAGGCCCTTAACCATGCATTGCTCCAGGGGAGGATTGTCTCCTGGATGTAATCCTAATGATTAACACATTTGTTTGTTATGGTGTGGTGGAAGTAGCTAAAACCAACAAATTATTATTGGACAAATTATTCGATAGGCCACTAAAAACTACTGACCCCACCAAAGCCCCTGTGTATGCTTTTACCAGGCATTGGCTTCATTAGAGTTCCTTAAACGAAAATCTGGACTTCAACTTAAACATGAGAGCTTTTATTTCAGTACATTTCATGAAGGAAATTGCTGTCCTGAACACCTTCTCCTTTAGATAGCCGAGTACTGCTCTTTGTTGTAATGGGGTGAGAGTTTGAAATGGAGATGGCAGTCCATCGCGTGCATGTGCTAGTCACTGTGTGGCGTCGCATGGCTGTAAGCGGGCGCTGCCCCAGACTGACACACGTGCCACCGTCTGACACAAGCCCTGTCTGTTTGGCATGCAGATGGTGCCACCGGCTGTAATTAAGGACTTGTTGTTAAACAGTGATATCTGATTCCGCATGGTAATTAGAGCCCATCAGCGTGGAGCCAGTGGCTTTAATTAGCAGAGCTTTTAAGGACCAGAACACTGCGTCCAAATCAGGTAATCTTGCTCCACCCCCCCCCACCCCCCCAAATAAAAGTTTTATTGCCTCAAATTCAAATAATTTATCAAGACACTGCAATGCGGCCTGCCGTTAGAGATGACGTCTGTATTCTCCTTGCTTAGAATTTTTCCACTGATTGTTAAAAGTGCAAAGTCAGCAAAGCTCATCTGATTGTCTTTTTATATTTGAGCAGGGGAAACTCAATCTTGGAGATGGAGATTTCTGCCATTGCCTTTCAAAGGATGGCTGAATTTGTTTCTCACAAAACCTGATGGGGCTGAAAGCAGAGTGTGCTTGGAATGACAGAATCCTGTGCAGACAACGGTGTAGGCAGTGATCATTATAGACGTTTCCTATGCCCCTTTCACCAGGGTCGGGGGGATGGAGGTGGTGTTGGGTGAGGGTGGGGCACTTCATGGCCATGTATATTTCCCAGATCTGTTGACTTCTGTTATTTATGTGCAACCTCACGATGAAACCAAGCTAGAATCATAATTTTGTTTCTTTGAATTCCCAAATAATAGACATGCTCCAAAGTGGATTGCAACATGACTGGGACCAATCCCTGGTACAGCCACAGTAGGATCTGCCCAGCTGTTGGGCACTTGAGCAAGGCCCTTAACCCCACATTGTCCCCTGCCCAGTATAATCAACTATAAGTCACAAACATCAGCTAAATGCTATTATTATTATAATCCTGAGGTTCCCTGCTGGCCACAGTTGGTGCTGGCAAGGTTTGGTTTCCACACCGGGCCATGGGGGCATCTTTACTGGAAATATCTGTGTCTGGAGAACCCTTCAGAGGAGTCTTGCTCACATACAGTACACACACGCACACACACACACACACACACACACACACACACTGCCTATGTTCAGTACATCAAACCATATCTCAAAAATAGCACATTTTTCAAAGCAAAATCAGATCCCTTCACTGAAACTTTACATACAAAAAATCTATATATTTTCTAGAGAAAAAAGTATTTGAATACCAAGTGCAAACTGTGTATTGCAGTTTTAGAAAGTTTTGTGCATTGGTGCCAGTGTGTGTGAACATCAATCAGCATGTAGGCCAACACCAAGCGCTTTCAGCCACTGGATGCCTGCTGTTCAGTCATCCTGTCGCCATCTACTCCATTTCAAACAGTGGGCACCAGTGGAAAGGGCTTGTTTTGGGATTTTGTTCCCTGTGTATATGAGAAATGGTGGAGACCACATTTCACGTCTGTTACTGGAGAGGGACTCAAATACAGCAGGGGTGGCCACCTCTGGTCTTGGAGAGTCACAGGCTCTACTGGATCTTTGTTTTCACCTTAAAATCAGTCCCAAGAAGCCTGGTGAGATAAAGTGAGTTAGCTGTCATCAGCCCAATTGGTCTATCAAGTGCTGAGAAACAGTGAGTGCGAGGACCAAGATTGGGAATCCCTGAAACACTGACCACAACAGCTGAAATGAAATCACTAATATCCTCAGGGACACAGGAGAGTGACAGAGGGGGCCTGGGTGGATCCTCTGAGTGAGCTCTGTTACCCCCAGCACTGCCTTAGAGAGCTCTGTTACCCTCAGCTCTGCCTTAGAGAGCTCTGTTACCCCCAGCTCTGCCTTAGACAGCTCTGTTACCCCCAGCTCTGCCTTAGAGAGCTCTGTTACCCCCCAGCTCTGCCTTAGAGAGCTCTGTTACCCCCAGCTCTGCCTTAGAGAGCTCTGTTACCCCCAGCTCTGCCTTAGAGAGCTCTGTTACCTCCAGCACTGGCAAGTAGACCCTGCAGCTCTCCAATACCATGATTGGGGATCCCTGAAACACATATATTATCAGGGACGCAGGAGAGTATGGAGTGGGGCTGTGAGGGGGGCTGTATTATCCTACAGACCTGTCTAAGAGAGCTTGGGTAATCCTAAACCTGCCTAAGAGAGCTCTGGTCACCTCAAACCTGTCTAAGAGAGCTCTGTTACCCCTATAACTGTTTGAGAGCTCTTGTATTTCCAGCACTGTCTCAGAGAGGTTTGGTGCCTCTCGTGTCAATGTTGAATTTGACTATGCACAAAGAATGCACACACAGCCAGAAAATCACTCACCGAGGGCAAGTAATCAGGCACAGGGGCCAAACAGCCAAATGCAATCATTTTAGCCCCACGGGTCATGGCTTCCCTCGGTGAAAAGCAATGCTTTTGCCCCTCTTACGGCACTACTTACGGCACTTTGGGGAACGTACTGTCAGCATTTTTGGCCTCTGAATGAGTTGTCATGCATGGATGCCGGTCCGTGCTGTAGTGCTCATTCAGGGGGATCAGGACACAGACGGCCCTTGAATGACCTTCAGTGACCTTAAACAAAGAGGCAGTTACCCAATGACTGTAGTCGGGTTTCCGACCTGGCCTCGATTTTTTAAATTTTTTTTCACCCTCTGTATTTGCTGTTGAGATTTGGCGAAAAGGAACCTCTCTGCTGTCAGCAATGGTTTCTTGTTTCTCCTTCAGGGCGTAGATTAATGTTGCGATATAATCTCAGGTCTGGGGTTTGTATTAGCAAGTTTTCTACCAGAAACAGGGGGATGGAAATATTAACGCAGGATGGGGAGGCGGAGGTGATTTGTTGATCCCAGCCGGCCAGGAACCGAAGTCACAGCTACAAGGCTGTTTCTTCAGCACCGGAGAAACACATTTACATCTCCTTGGTGATAAGAGCACAGGAAAAAGAATATAGGCCACAACATCACCACCACTGCGTTTTTATTATTGTGTTTTCTGACATGCAGTAATGCGTCTTTACACAGAGTAATAACAATGACCGTTCTCGGCATACAGCTAGTTCCATTTACAGCAAACATTATCTCCTAGCATTTTGTACATTTTTATACGTTTTTGTGAAGGTGATACAATTTCCACAAATGTAGGAAACTGCGGTAGCATTTTAGTTTTAGTTCTTTTTTTTTCTTACAAATGAAATTGAATGGTGTGGGTTGACAAGCAGTGCAATGGGGAGTGAGTATTTTAGAATACCATTTATCTCCTTCCCCTGCATTGATTTACGTATAACTGTGGGGAGCTAAATGTATCAATTATATTATGCATCTGTTTCCCCTGCTAAAAGCATAAAAATGCTTATTTTGCACATTCATGCATATACTCACACAAGCATCTCCCCCACATGAGATTTTTAAAACTTTTTTTTAAATTATTAAACCCAGCTAAAGTAAATCTACAGTACATTGAAATACTCTTAGTGAACTGTTTCGTGGACTCCTATGGTTTGCTGATTCACCGGGGTATAAAGACGAGGTAACATGCATGCACGTGAAATCCATCACCATGGGGTGCGGCAAAGGACTTTCCACTGCGAGGTGAATAATGAGGCGGTTTACTGTAAATCCACTGCCGCGGTGGCACGCCTGCCTGGTCGAGGACTCGGGTCCCCCGATGCACTGTGAGGCAGACGGCAGGGTGCTAGACACTATTTAGCTGTAAGGCAAACTAAGCAGTAGGTAGTGGTAGGAAAAGGTGAGCATTGCAGGGCTGAATGGCCTGTTCTCGCCATTATGTTATGTTATGTTAGGTTGTGTTATGTGAAGATATGTAGGGTTCCCGAGTTCTGATCATTCCATTGTACAAGTGGGATATTTTTAAAACATTGCGCTTTCAAGCAGTATTCATCGATAACGAGGGCCATAGTTTATCCCCTTTTTTAATATCATGTCGGTGTTCAGTCACCTGTGCAGGAAGCCTGTATACAGAGGGTTACGGATTTGGTTATTGATTCCAGGTCACCAGTAGCCTACTAGATAGTCAGCAGATGATAACATAGTCAGTTCTGTGTCAGTTCATTTGGGTTGGTCAGTTCTTATACAGTTCTGTGGGCCGTACAGTTCCTTTCAAAATCCGAGCCCTGCTCTCACTAAATCCTCATTGTGATTGGTTGCCTCTTGTAGCCAGCCTATGAAAACCTTAGATGACAAAGATCCAGATTTTCTTTCCTTCCCATTAGAATGCCTGCCTTTACCACTGACGCGCATGCACAAGCATACAAATGAATCATTTATCCATTGATCCAGTACACTCGTTTCACTTTAAAGGTTTCTCTGTTCACATACTGCCCAACACTACTTTGAATCTGCCAATGCTGCCAATGGCAATGTAAATATTATGATCAATAAATGACACAAATGTCAGACACCTGAGAGAAAAGGTATTGCCTCAAAGGAACAGGAGCAATTATCTTGTTCTTTTTCAAGTCTGGGTCATTGCCTCTTGTGATTTATAAAAAGCAAAATCTGATTATAGAACGCAGTGTATTTTTCCTCTGCATTTTGGCGATTATTTCTGTGTAAAAAATGCTAATTTCAGCATTACCCATAGCCAGTCTTGTTATGCAACCTGACAGAGGTTCGTTTTTTGTATTAGTCTGTGATGATTAAGCAGTTAACTGATCAATCAGCTGGGTTTGACTAAATGTACAGTGAGTTTTCCCAAAATAAAATGTGTATGACTGATATACCATAGAAAATTGAAAACAGAAAATTGAAAGAAACATATTTCTGGTCATTGTCTGTGACCCAGGCAAGTACCATGAGAAAATAACTCATGTTTGTACCTTCCTCCTGGCATCAAACACAACTCAGTGAATAATGTTCAATCAGTCAATTTGTCAAACTCAGAACATTGCTTAATTAACAGCTCGCTCTAATTAAGTGAGCAATTCCTATTAATTAAGCATTCTCACCTTGAGTATTTCTTTATGCGGAAGAGGGAACATTTGAGATTTTTTTAATTGCTTGTGCATTGCTTAAGGCTTCATTTTTGTGTTTTGTGTTTTTCTTTTTTCATTTTGTGTTTATTCCCCTCTTTCAGTTGCTGTACATGTAGTCTGCAACTGCAACTCTACAAAACAATCCAACTTTTGTTTTCCGGTGGGGGGGGGGGGGCATTTTCAATAAGTTTGTTCGTAAAGTCCATTAAATGACGGTTCATTTTCAAATAAAATCCTTGAAAATGCTAAAGAGTCATTGAAAAGTGCTTTAATTATGCAGTAGACATTTTTAGGAACCCTGTTCATTTGAAGTGGAACACAATGCAGCACAACCCAACTACCAGCATTGAGACACACTTTGTCTTCCCAGCTAAATGGATGTTGATTCTCCAGTAATAAGTAGTTCATTTGCAAACAAATATTGAGAGTGCTTTTAGCCATTCAACATTATTTTTAGCCCTGAAGATGTTTTTTCATTCCATTTTCATTCCACTGAATTATGTGTGTTGAAAAAAGTGAACATCACATTCTCCTAAATGTAACTGCCAATCATAGTCTTTCTACCTTTCCAGATGGCATAAAAGCACTTACAGGATTAAAGTTTACCAACCTGTCTCTTGTTCTCCCCAACATGCTTTGTGCTTATCACTCCATCACTCTATGCTTCATTTGAATAAAGTCAGTAAAATGTTTATTACATGGTAAATGGTCTTTATAAAAATGGTTTTATAATTTTACTATTTTTTCAATTATTTGTGTTAAATGCCTTCTAATTTTCCTTTTTTAATAAGGAACATAACTGTCATGGTTTAATGGTATAGATACACCGTCCCCTCCAAATGGATTGGAACAGCAAGGTCAATTGCTTTGTTTTTTTGCGATATGCTGAAGACAATTGAGTTTGAGGTCAAAAGATGTACACGCGATCGAAATTTCAGCTTTTATTTCCTGGTATTCTTTATCTAGATTTGTTAAACAACTTCACCTTTTCACCTATTTTATCAGACCATGCCAGACCAACAAAATCTGATTAGAACCTCTTGAAAAAATGGGAAGAACATGTCCACGTTCAGCCTCTCTCTCGTGTCTCGTGTGAGATGGAACTCCTCTCTCCCGCAGAAGCCCCAGCCTCCCCCAGCGAGTCTCTGGGGCTGAATCCTGCTGCCGAACAGGCCCGGGTTGATATAGGGCACAGCCGAGTGCACGGTGTGACTGGCCCGGGGCTGTGTCTGATGCCTTAAAGCCTGCTTTATTGCACTGATTTAAAGGTTATCTAAACTGTGACTTAAAGGCCTGGAATGCTCTTTTTTTAGCGCTGAGGTGGGGGGGGGGGGGGGGGGTGAATGCAGGAGGGAGACGCTTATGGTTGTGGTAGTGCACAGATATGGGGAAATGGCAGTCCTGTCTTGGACAGCCATTTTGGGAGCAGCGGGAATTGGTTACATTGGTCCCGCTGCCTGACCAGCAGTCATCGATGGACTTGCATAGGCTGTAGTTGCGGAAGGGGAATTCTTGGAATTCTGGGAAAAGTGCAAACCTGGGGTAAAGGAGGCTCAACCAGAAGTTCCACACATCTATCTTTTAGTTTATTTTTATGTTTATTTTGTTTTACTAATTGAATCAGCATTTAATTTTTTTTCACTGCTGCTGATGTGTGTTCCTCACATAGACTCTGGTCTGTAGGATAGTGTCTGTGATCCACTGCATCCCTGTGCCGGTCTGTAGGATAGTGTCTGTGATCCACTGCATCCCTGTGCCAGTCTGTAGGATAGTGTCTGTGATCCACTGCATCCCTGTGCCGGTCTGTAGGATAGTGTCTGTGATCCACTGCGTCCCTGTGCCGGTCTGTCCTCCCCGGGCCCCGCCGTGTCCCTGACAGGAATGTCCTCTCTCCTCCTCTCACAGATCACCTTCTTCATGCTGCTGTCGGCGGTCTGCGTGATGCTCAACCTGGCGGGGTCCATTTTGTCCTGTCAGAACGCCCAGCTGGTCAACTCCTTGGACTCCTGTCAGCTGGTAAGAGATCCAGTGCTCTGTCCTCTACCACCAACATCCACCACAACATCCGCCACATAACCCTACCCCCCTCCATCAGCATCCCCCTGTTTCTCAACATTCTCTGGCCGCCCCAAATATGCCCCACAACTGCCACCACCGCTCCTGACCTCCCAGCCTCAACGTCCACACTTACCCCAGCACCAAAATCCAACCCCACCCCCTCACCTTCTATTCTACACCCGACATTCACACCCCCGACCCCCTTCCTCCACCCTCTATCCCCAGCACCAAAATCCACCCCCACCCTCTATCCTACACCCAACATTCAGCCCCCCTTCCCCCTCCACCAACCCCTTAGCCCCCATCCTCCATCACCTCCCCCTGGAGTGCCGGTCACCCCACTCTATGTGCCTAATTATCCTATTAAGCTGTGATTTGCATAAAAATATTAATCATCTCCGGCCACCCTGTATTTCCATATTAATATTACGGTTATCGGCCGTCCATTTACTTTATTACCAACCCGGGTTAGCATTTTAATTTAAGCAAAGCATACTCGTCCCACATGTAGGGAAAGGTCAGTGCACTTCTCTGGCTTGGAGGCTCCCATGGCAAGGCACAGAACTTTATTCCTTTTTCCTATGAACCGTTTTAATTATGTATTTTGCCATTATGATTATCACTATCATAATCTATTTCATTTTTTATGTTTTGTTTTATGTTTTATCTTGTTTGTTGTTTGTGTCTTCTAGTTTATTTGTATGCTTTGATGTAATTGTTGTAAATATTTAGTGTAATTAGTATATTGTCGTAGGTAAGAGACCTGGTATAAGCCCTTTAGAGTTTATTGTCTCTTCCTGGATAATTTGTTTTGGCCACTAATTTCCTTCAATTTGTTGATTTTAAATTTTTGCGAATAAAAGGTAAAAAAAACCCAAAGAAAAGACTGAAGATGCAGCATGTGACCGGCCACTATATATACAGGAAGATTCATTCTTTTTTGTATCTTAGCAACCACCGCAAGTTAAATGAACTTGAAATGTCCCCTACTGGAATATATACATGAAAAAAAAATTACATTTGTATCGCTTTTTAATGTAATAAGTGCAGCACATTGAACATAATTACCAATGCATTTGAAGCAATGAGGTAAAACAAAATGAATGGGCCCATCAATTGTAAGTCACTTGAAAAATCACTCGCAAGTATTACAGACTGCAAATAATATAGTATTCCCCTGGCTCTATTTCTGAGCTGGAAATGAAATGAATGTAAACCCATGACACAAAAACTGCCGATTCAGACTAATTATAAAAGTATTTACATACACTCACCAAGCTCTTTATTAGGAACATTTTTACTTTATTACACCTACTTATTAATGCGATTATCTAATCAGCCAATTGTGTGGCAGCAGTGCAATGCATATGATCATGTAGATACGGGTCAGGAGCTTCGGTTAATGTTCGCATCAACCATCAGAATGAGGAAAAATGTGATCTAAGTGATTTTGACCATGGAATAATTGTTGGTGGCAGACAGGGTGAGTATCTCAGAAATCGCTGATCTCCTGGGATTTTCATGCACCTGCAGAGAATGGTGTGAAAAACAAAAAACATCCAGCCAGCAGCAGTTCTGCAGACAGAAATGCTGTGTTAATGAGAGACGTTAGAGGAGAATGGCCAGACTGGTCAAAGCTGACAGGAAGGTAACCACACATTACAACACTGGTATACACAAGAGCATCTCTGAACACACAATGCATCATAACTCTATGTGTATAGGCTACAGCAGTAGAAGTCTAAATAAATAAGTTTAATAAAGACCTAATAAAGTGCTCACTGAATGTATAAGTGCTGCTCTTTAACAGCCTATGCATTTCAATTGATTAATTGATTTTCAAATGATTTTCCTTACATTGCTAATTAGCTAAATATCGCCCAATAATATACTACATAAATGACCATGCATCCTGAATAGGCTATTGGACTTTTCTATTTAAAATATGTGTGTAGTATCAGTCTTTGCTGATAGGCCAGTAATGATGATAACCTTACTGTAGAACACTGATTACATGGGCCTGTCAACTTCATCTTCTATATCATTTACTTTAGTTATACCATTTAAGTTTGCTTTGCCTATGTTTTGATGTAAGCTACAGTATAATTACAACAATTTATCTGACTGGTGCAGTTTGGAGGTTGCAGCATAAAGTGATTCCTGCCTTGTATGCCAAATATTCTTGACATACCGATGCCTCTCATTCCTCATTGCTTGGAAAAAAGCATGTGGGAGTCATAAGACACTGTGATAGTTGGAATGAGGCCTTTAACTTGCACACCTGTCTGTAGATTTTTTTTAAACTTGTTATTGCTCATCCACTTGCATGCATCTATTTCAGTTGTTTCCCACTGAGTTATGCTATATTAATGAATTTATTAAATAAGTGTTTTTAGTTTTTTTTGCTCTGTGATTTTAAAATTTTCCTGGTTCCATGATTTCCTGGCTCCATGATTCAGTCAATATTTTCTGTGACAAATACCCTGATAACACCTGCATATAATGCCAGTGAGTTTTTGGGTTTTCATGATTTTCACTACTGCTATCCCAAATCCAATTTTGCTTTAAGCCAGGATGGCCCATTTCTTTTCAGATAAGCAGGGTGAATTGAGTCATTCAGTTACTCCTTTTTACGGTAGATGTCACACGTTTAGAAGGAATGTGTCTTCCTTGACAATTTCTACATGTTACATGTTCAGAACACCAATGCCCCTCTGACAGCACTTTGCAGCATTTGTAAGATTAATTTGTTGCACTTTCATAATGGATCTTTGAAAAAGAGTAAATAAAATACATTTTCTGACAGCACATGAGATCAAAAGCCTTATGTGCTGTCAGTGTCATCATGATAAGTGAAAAACTGTAATTATCAGCAACAGACTCTCTGCTTGCAAATGATTAAAATGCGAATAGAAAATAAATAAATAAACAAATAAATACCAGCATGACTCCACCGCAATATAAAATTGACTGGAGTCATGTGTCACTGCCATCAATTGAAGATGCGTATGTATTGGCTTCTGTGGACATGTAAGAGACATTTTATGAATGTAAATTGAACAACAATTTCTGAGAGCGAGCTGTTACGACTGGCTCCATTTTTTGAACAACAAATGCTTGATTTCATACTTAATGGGGTGGCATCTTTTGTAAATTACAGACCATGTTGCAACATGCAGCAGGGTAACTGCGTTTGTTTTTTTTATTTGCCGGGTGAGTATAGCACATGTTGAAATTGTGTCAGACAGCAGAGCTGCCGGAAGCATCTTTCATATGGTGTTAGGAACCAAGGCAAATGGTAAAAATGGTAAATGGCTGGCATTTATATAGCACTTTTATCCAAAGCGCTGTACAATTGATGCTTCTCATTCAACAATTGGCTGCCATGCAAGGCACCAACCAGCTCGTCTGGAGTATTTGGGGGTTAGGTGTCTTGCTCAGGGACAATTGACACACCCAGGGTGGGATCGAACCGGCAACCCTCTGACTGCCGGACTGCTCTTACCGCCTGAGCTAATTTATAGCTCACAAATAAAAATATGTTTCAGCGAACCACATTTTTGGAAGCTGATCCAGAAATGTGACATTCTTGTCATGTTATAATGCAAGTAATGAGCATAAAGTTTAAGCTTAATTTTTGGGGTTTTGAGGAAATGTTCCTCCATAGATGACTGAATGAGAAATCCGAGCACAGTGATTGAATTGGTTCTTTGTCTAAACATCATTGGGGATACATTTGTTGGCTGCATTTGAGTGGCTAAAGATCCTGGCATATGTCTGGAAAAGGTCCAGTAATGTGTCCTTTTTCTGTACAGTAGGTAATATTCTTGATGGTTAGGAACAACTTGATTTCCATTATTTTCATACCTTAGAGAACCAGTGTATTGTGTTGCAAAATTATTTATTTTCTGCTATCATTGCAGGATTACATCAAAACAGACTTATGGCACAATGCTGAATCAGCAGTCTGCTTGTTGATGCCAGTTTTATCAATTGTATTTTTGTTTGTCGATGTGCACAATGCACGCTAGATAGAGCACTATTCCCCAAAACAACCTCCTTCCCCTAAACAACCTCCTTCCCCCAAAACAACCTCCTTCCCCCAAAAACAACCTCCTTCCCCAAAAAAACAACCTCCTCCTTCCCCCACCACCCCAACCTCAGCTGCGGGTCATTCCATGATGACCCAGAGGTCAGCAGTAGATCCAAATGTCTCTGCTTTGTTTCCAGCTCACAGATCCTCTCCCAGCCAATAGCGTGTCACTCAGGATGCGGGACAGAGGAACCAAATGCAGACTCAGGGATAAGGTGAATGGCAGGTCTAATTCAGAACAGGCAGATCAAGAATGTAATCCATGAACAGGTAGTCAGTCAAATTGGAGGACAGCAGTACAGGACAGAGTTCAAGAAACACATATAAGGAGTGGAGGGGTGCAGACACGTAATGGGGAGAGAGGGAAAACAAGGACCGGAGTGAAAGCAGAGAGAACAAAGAAAAACAAAGTCACTTGTGATGTAAGGTAGCCCCCCATAAGTACCCATGTCATCTGCCCGTATGTTCTTACGGAATCTTCTGGAAAGACTTCAACAGGGAACACTGACAGTCATCCGGGGATTCATCGGACTGTAGTTACATATGTAGCTCTCGTTCTATTTAATTCCGTTACAATAATCAGAAAGGCTGTGTGTTATAAAATGTTTCCCTGTCACCTAAAATTATTTCCCCCACTTCTAGTGTTCCATTTTGTCTTTTTTTGACAAACAGCATGTACCATCAGGGCTTGACAATGTCCCGCTGGCCCAGGGCTACTTCGGGGCCAGTTGATTGATCTGTCACTTGCTCAGTCAGGCCAGTACCATAAACAAGTCCTATCTGGGTTGAAGAGAAAGCAAGGTTTTTACCATCCTGGATACTATGTAACAATTTCATCATTTCTGCAGGTTCCTGGTGCTTGATCATCAATAATCAGTGTAATCAACACTTTCTAATAAATAAGCTGTCTTTTCTCGACTGAAACTGAATTATCAATAACACATGAATTCATTTTTATATTGATTACTCTTAACAAACCTAAGCTTGGCAGCTTAATCATTCTTTAATATTTGTACCGACTAATGCCTTATATTTACATTAAATTAGTTATTTAGCAGACGCATTTATCCAAAGCGACTTACAATTGATTTGACTTGATTTGAGTCCCCCCTGGAGCAATGTGGGGTCAAGGGCCTTGCTCAAGGGCCCAACAGCTGCACAGATCTTATTGTGGTCGCATTGGGGTTTGAACGACCAACCTTCTGGCTCCCAGTCAAGCAACTTAGCCACTAAGGTATAGGCTGCCCTGTGCCCAATGGCCTATTTACTCATAAATACATCATGAGTATATTCAATTAAAATGTAAAAATTAGGCCTACTGCATGTACATGGGAATCAATGCAGTGCATGTGGTCTGTCACTAGTGTGATACTAGTGGATCATGCAGTGTTGCAGAGGGTCGCACTATTGCATGACAGCCATGTCTGTTGACAGTCAGATCTGCCTTATGGTTCTGTGTATGTCTGCCTAAGCCTCAGAGTCTGCCAGGATCCCACATGATGTAAAGTTGTGAGTCGACATTAAACACCGTCTGTTTCTCACACAGCCGGCCTCAGTGTCGCACCTTCACACGTCTTCACTCTTGTCTCCCTCCTCTCCTCTCTTCTCTTTCTGTCTCTCACACTGTCTCTTCTCTCCTCCCTCCTCTTCTCTCCTCTCTCTCACTCTCTTCTCTCCTCCCTCCTCTTCTCTCCTCTCTCTCACTCTCTCTCCTCTCATATCCTCCTTCCTCTCCTCCCTCCTTTCCTTTCCTCTCTCTCTCTCACTCTGTCTCCTCTTTTCCCTCCTCTCCTCTCTCTCTCACTCTTGCTCTCCTCTCCAATCCTCCTTTCCTCTCCTCTCTCCTTTCCTCTCTTCTCTCTCACTCTGTCTCCTCTCTTCCCTCCTCTCCTCTCTCTCTCACTCTCCTCTCCTCCCTCTCTCCCTCTCTCTCCCTCTCTCTCTCCCCCACTCTCTCCCTCTCTCTCCCTCTCCCTCCCTTTCTCACCCTCTCCCTCTCTGTCTCTCACTCACTCTCTTCTCCTCTCACTCTCACTCTCTCTCTTCTCTCTCTCTCTCTCTCCCTCCCTCTCTCTCTCCTCTCTCACTCTCTATCTCTCTCTCTCTTGCGGAGCGGTCACTCACCGTTGAGGTGCCGTCCCCGGGCGTGGCAGAATAAAGATCAAGGCCTTTGAGTCAGAGTGCAGGTGGCTGTGATTTGAGCCTGGAGTGAGTGCCTCCCTGTGGACCGTGGGCTGAATAGCCGTGATAAGGCCAGAGCACGTGGCTTTAAAAGACTATTGAGGAGGAGTGGAGGAGAATTTCAAGAACTAATGTAAGAATGGGAACCAAAAGGGGACCTCGAGTTATGTGGAAAATAATGTTGACTGATCTACACTTTATTAGGTATTTATTACGCTTATTTTTTAGACTTATTGATCAGAAGAGCGCCTCTGAACACACAACACTACTGCCTCTATAATGTGTGATTATTTGTGTTTCTGTCTGGCCCTCCTCCGTTGACCTCGCTCATTAACAAGGCTTCGCCTGCAGAACTGCTGCCCGCTGGTTCTTTTTAGTTTTTTGCATCATTCTTGCACACCGTGGTGAGTTTACCCTAGCAGTTTCTGAGATACTCAAACCGCCCTGCCTGGCAACCTTAGTTTTGTAACAAGTAATTTTCAATCTTTTGAAGGCAATTTTATTTTACTGGGAGTGGAGAATCCCTGTCTTCTTTAGTTCAAAGACCTTTGAAGTCCGAAAAACAAAAAAACAATGATGCTTTGATGAATATTTGGAATGTGATGTGGAAATTAAATATATCTTCTCTCTGTTTTCCATGTGTCTATAAAAAGTAAAGAGAAGATAGTATCCCAGAATTTCTCTTTATCTTCACTGTCTGTCTTTCCTGGCATGCAGAGCCAGGGTTATTCCCCAACAGAAATGCATTTGTCCTTGGATGACATAAAAGCATATTTATCTTAGTAGACACACGCCTTGTTTTTCCTTCACATCTGTTTTGACAGTGAGATGGTCAGGCTTGCTAGTGACCTGGCTGGCCTGCCTACAGTGGGTGTTGCGATAATTTTGTGATAATGCCGCACTTTAAAAAATTGTGCTTGCACTTCTTTTATGGTAATTTGTTAGGGAACTGTTGAGCTCCTGAGAGAAAAGGAAGCACACATGCTTTCATAATAAATCTCACTGGAGTCTCTCAAATCCACATTAGTCTGCCAGGCAGATGTGCTGCCATGCAAACACACTCAATCCCCCCCCTGTGTTTGGCATGAGTATGGATTTCGCACGAGGGGACAGCGAGATGAACTCTCCTCCGTATATTATGTGTGCGTGCGGCCATACGGTGAAGGCACTGGAGGGTAATCTATTTATGGTCTGTGGGAAGAAGGTTTGGTCAGGTGACGCGGTCCTCTTGTGATCATGGCAGAACAAGTTTACTCCGTGTTTGAAGTTTCTACTGCTCGCTATAGTGCTTTGTGGTGGACTGTTCCACGAGGTTCCGGGTCTGGATGGCCTGGACCTTTCGAGAATTTCGATGATCCACCCAAACTATTTTGCGTTAACCCCGTACTGTAATTCGCTCCGGTCCTAAGTTGGCTTATTTGCGTTCATTCGTTTTTTCCCCGAGGTGAAATGTTTAATCAATATGGTCACAGGATTTACTGGTTGAAAACATTAAAACTCACTGAACAGACACTATCTTCCCCCACCCTGTGACTGTAAGGAGTAAGATTTTCCACACCAGAAAACAAACCTAACCCAGTTAAAAAGGAGCATAATCAGTATTTTCAGCTTGACGTGTTTACTATTTATACATCATTTATGATTGAATAAAATCAAATTACTTTTTGAAGGTACTGAATTACAGCTACTTCCAAAAACCAGCTGTAATGCCTTGCGGTGCTTCACTCAAGCGGATGCCGTCGTCTGATTCCATTTTCTTTTGTCGTACATACCAACAGTCCATAAAGAGGAACGGTCAATTCTGCAGAGGGCAGAGTAGCAGGTTCATCCTGGTGCCGAACAGAGCTACACAGCCACTAGAACAGAACTCGCTGTGCTGAGCTGGCATGGAAAAATGAAACAATCTAACACTAACGCATGGCGAGGCAGAGAATACCCTGCCAAATGGAAGCCCCCCTTCCTGGCTGATGCCTTTCATACCACCAGCCACAGTTACCACCCACGCAGTCAGGATTCTGCTCTGGCTTATTCTGCCACTCCAACCGAGATGCCCCTAATCCTCCCTTCTAGACATGAAGGGAAACATGGAGAAGAAAAAATAAACAATTAACTAATTTAAAAGATGCATGCACACACACACACACTCACACACACACACTCACTCACACACACACACAGACACTCACACACACATACATAGACACACATACACTGACACACCCACTCACACACACACACACACACACACACACTCATACACTCACACACACACACCCACTCACACACACACTCACACACTCACACACACACACACTCACACACACACACACACACACACACACACTCACACACACACCCACTCACACACACACACACACACACACACTCACACACACACACACTCACACACACCCACTCACACACACACACACACACACACACCCACAGGGGCCGTGTCTTGGCAGGCTGCGCTGGATGTGTAGTAAAGGAGTGCAGCAGTTGTGTAATTCAGTCGTGCATGAGCCGGGTGACCAGGGACCAGGTGTGGTGGGCTATCACAGGACAAAGGCAGGCGAATCTATCATTGTCACTGCCTCCTGTGCTGGTGGACTGAAGGATTAGCATATTAGATCTACCGCCCCTCACTCTTTCCCTCCACCATACGTCTCCTTGGAGACCTCCCCCTGCCGTGCCTGAAATATCAATGCTGTCAGCTCCCCGATGCAATTAACCCCTGTTTTGTCCCGCTTCTGCTCAAACTGGGCCAAGTACAGGAGCAACATATTTTTCTTCCTCATCCTGTCATATGACACACTGCATTCATCTCCAGTGGATCTCTGTGGTCGTAGTCAACACACCATCTAATAAAAACATTTTGCTGGGGACCTGCCCATCCATCCATCTATTATCATCCATGGTCAGGATCAGGGGGGCTGGAGCCAATCCCAGCAGGCATTGGGGCGAGAGGCAGGAATACACCCTGAACAGCTAGCCAACCCATCGCAGGGCATGCCCACCATTCACTCACACTCATACCTCTCCAATCAGCCTAACCTGCATGTCTTTGGACTGTGGGAGGAAACCGGAGTACCCAGAGGAAACGCTCCGGGTTCTTCATGGGGAGAACATGCAAACTCCACACAGAAAGGCAAAGCCAGGACCTTCTTGCAGTGAGGCGACATTCCTGTCCACTGCACCACCGTGTCACCCGAGATCTGTCCAGATCATTCATAGTCTTTGGAGGAGAATTTCAACACCTGGTTCACCTCATTTATCCATATACCACCTCCCTTCCGGCCTTGTGAATGACCAAACAGGCCTCAACCTGTCTGCCCTGCTGTAAAACCCAGCTATGACCGGCTTGAAATTTGAGCTGGTCAAACCACGTTTAGTAGGGAGCTAGTCTGAACTGGTCAACCGCCTACCAGCTCTTTCAAGACCTAGCTTGAGCTGTTTTTTTCAGCATGATTGGACAGCACTTGGACTACTTACAACACCAACGGGGTACAACACCAGGCCAGTGTGGAGCCAGGAAGAGCAACCATGGCAACATTGGCTGATCCACAGACGCATGGTAGCGGTGAATTGAACACGTAGCTACGGCCCCGTAAAACCAAACAACAGAAGAAGACAATGTAGTAATACCGGTGTCTGCGTTGGCTTGACGTGACTGAGGTCTTTGTGCGATTCACCAGGTAGAGCGAGGAGAGAGGGAACGCTCACATGCTTTGGTTGTCACTGGCAGTTTTTTTTTTTGTCTGCTGTCAACAAGTCCAGTTGAGTGGTGGTCTGTTACAGTTTTCTACTATCGTTTTCACACTTGTCTCAATACCATGTCCACTTTTTCAAAACTCTTCACACAGTGAAACATGCACCTGAGCACATCAGTTAACCTTTGATGCAAAATGCACTTCATCCACCAAAACACTTAATATTTCACCCAAAAGTGACTCATGCTGCCATAACTATAACATATGCTTTCTCCCATAAGACTACTTTGTCACTCAATGTTCAATTAACTACAAAACACAAACAACTTGGAACATTGCTAAATACATATATTATGTGTTTCCCTTTCCTCTATTTTTGCATCCACAAATATTTCAAGCCAAGTAGCTAAAGAAACTTTTGATCTGTTGGTTTGCCTCTCACAATAGATGTCATGACTGAGTGTGGTAAATTTACAGTAAACTGTAAATGAATTAATGTTTTACTATATTGGAAACCCAGAATAACTATTTTTACTGTGTAATGTAAAACAATATATGATAAAGAAACAAATCACAAAAGCAACAGTATTCTTCAGAGGGTTTACAGTATTTTGACATTTGTTCTCACAGTGCAATATACTGTAATTCAGAAAAGAAAAATACAATACTATCAAATACATACCAAAAAGCAATATTTTCACTATATACAGTAATTTGCACATATATTGTCTGCCTATCAGTATCAGAAGTCTACTGTTGGCCTGGCCCATCCATCCTGTCCTCTGCATTTGGCCATAGATTTTCATCAACATCACTCCGAATGTTATCTCTTGCTATATTCCGAGGAAAACATATCTTTGCGTGCCTTATCCAGCCCTGGATGTGTTCCACTGTTATGTCCATACACCCAGCAGCAAACAAAGTAGTCTTATGGGAGAAAGCATATGTCATAGTTATGGCAGCAAGAGTCACTTTTGGGTGAAATATTAAGTGTTTTGGTGGTTGAAGTGCATTTTGCATCAAAGGTGCTCAGGTGCGTGTTTCAAAAGCACACTGTGTGAAGAGTTTTGAAAAAGTGGACATGGTATTGAGACAAGTGTGAAAACGATTGAAAAAAACTGTAATTAGTTTGGAACAATCAGAATGGGCTCAATTTTTCAGAGAAATTAAATGAGTACACATGAAGCTAAAAATCACCAGACATGGGGGTGATAATGACAAAAAAAGGAAGTATTGTGAGCCCAAATGATTTTACAGATTTAGCAAAATTATCGAAAAGGCAATAGCCTGCACAGTGAATATACATGTTTGTGTTCATCGAGTATAAAGCATATTCAGACTTGTAGCTGTAATCCCCCTGCCTCCTTGTGCTGGTTCTTCCCTCCCAGGTGAAGTTTGTCAGCGACGGGGTGTGTGTGTGCTGTGAGCTGCAACTCCAGAGCTCTGGCTGCAGCAACCTGGGAGAGACACTCAAACTCAACCCCCTGAGGGACTGCAACACCATCCGCCTACGGCTCCGGGTGAGTGCGTGTGTGTGTGTGTGCGTGCGTGTGTGTGTGTGCGTGCGTGTGTGTGAGCGTGTGTGTGTGGTTGTGTGCGTGCGTGCTTGTGAGTGTGTGTGTGTATGTATGTGTGTGTGCGTGTGTGTGTGAGTGTGTGTGTGTGTGTATGTATGTGTGTGTGCGTGTGTGTGGTTGTGTGTGTGTATGTGTGTGTGCGCGTGTGTGCTTCTATGTGTGTGTGTGGTTGTGTGTGTGTGTGTGTGCGTGTGTGTGTATGTGTGTGTGTGTGTGTGTGTGGTTGTGTGTGTGTGTGTGTGTGTATGTGTGTGTCTGTGTGTGTGTGTGTGTGTGTGTGTGTGTGTGTCTGTGTGTGTGCGTGTGTGTGTCTGTGTGTGTGTGTGTATGTGTGTGTGTCTGTGTGTGTGTGTGTATGCCTTTGTTTTCACACTCATTCTCCTCCTCTCCCCATGTCTCCTCTCTACCCCCCTCTTCCCACTATGACACTCATGACATCATTAGTCCTGGCAATTAGTTTGCTTGACTACATACATCAACAAATGCGTGGGAAAAATGTCGCACTTTATGACAAAGCAGTGGGTGAAATGTTGAAAACATGACTGACTTCTGATCTTGATATGATCTCATAATTAAGTATTTAGGTTGAAATCCAGTGTTTCCATAACAGTGTTGAGTAATTACAGTTTTTTTACAATCGTTTTCACACTTGTCTCAATACCATGTCCTCTTTTTCAAAACTCTTCACACAGTGTGCTTTTGAAACACTGTGACTGTGTGAGGTAACCGCTGGGTCCTGTAGTGAGTCAAAGACAAATGTGCTCTGATACATCTGCTTTTGCTGGAGACTTCTCAAATCACAGTACTGCTGTAATATACACATCAATTGAACTCCTTCAGTCAGAATGCTGTAAATACTGTATAGTACCTGTTGGTGTGCCTGAAAATCCTCACTGCTGAAGCCACTGTGGATCTTGGCAAGTTTGGTTGAACCCTCAACCTGCTTCCCTCAGGGACAGACCATGATTTACCACATGATCAATGACTGTGGCTCTGATTTAATCCGACACAACTGTTCTTGCTCTTCCACAACGTCTTCTTCCTCTACCTCTATCTGCATCCATTTTCCCCACCAAGGCTAAAGAATGCAAATGCCAATCCAAAGGTGGCCCCTTTTATATATGTGGTAACGGGGCACAAACAACAAACACCTGGGTAGGTTGTTCACTGAAATGACAGCCAGGTGTTTCAGCAGTACATATACAGCAGTAATAGTGGAAAAATGACACAATTACATCTATATTTACCCTATATACATGCACATTTCAATGCAAGTGTCATCACTTTTGTATAGATGGTAACAAGGCTCCAAACAAAAAAAATTGAATAAACTGAATAAACTTTCTGCTCAAATCAGAATGATCGTTCGTACGTATTTCAAGCATATAGTTTCATTTATCTGTCAAAATACAGCATATTTCCTTCCACAATGATCAGAATTTTGTTGGGTTTTGAACTGAAAGTTAACTATTTTGAACAGAGTATCTAAATGTCTGCAAAATTTGCTGTATTTGCACAAACTTTTGCTGGTAGTGAACACTGACTGAGAGAGGTATTCATGAATTTTGGAAGAAGTGGTGATTGAATGCCTTTAGTACGAAAGCAATGCAAAAATATCCACAGTTTAGTTCACATAGTCTAATGATATGGTGAATGTGTTAAGTGTTTTGAAAAAGTGGACATGGTATTGAGACAAGTGTGAAAACGATTCTAAAAAACTGTTACACCTACACATTTTCCGAATGATCTACAGTAACGATCACAGAGCCGTGTTAATTGGGCTATATTACCAATTAATTAGTCCTGGGTCATGTACTCATTTCCATATTTTCCAAATAAAAATTATAAAGAGGATGTTCTTCATTTAGCATGTTTAATACGCCATAAATTTTATAAATTGTTATATGTATACCTACACATACATTTAATATGTATATGTATAACTAAACACTCATCCAGCAAATATATTCATGTCAGGCTTTATAATAGATTTAGTAGCAGTAATTAGCTAACTGAGCAAGATGCAGTCCATAACTAAAGGACCTGCACCTGCATTCACATTTAATGCAAGCCTCTAACATATCCTGTATTCTTTTTAAGGACAGGATAGCATACTTTTCATAGTCTCCACCCGTATTCACATTTCAATTTTTGCTTTGTGAAAAGTGCGCGGATTGGCATCTGCACGCGCTATGAAATGCATTTATTTTTATTTTATTTATTTGTCTGTGATTTAGAGCGAACCATCAATCGAGTCGCGTTAAATTGCTGCGCTCGGGTTCAAGGGAGACGAAAGGAAGATATCCGTCTTCATGAGCAGGTCTCGTAAAAGGAAACACTCTGATAGCCGCAGTAAAACTTTATTAAGTGATTCAGGAGTCGGGCCGCTCCGGCGATGTCAAATGGCGAATTTGACGAGGAGCCGCACCTCGGGCAACTCCCTTTCCCCCCCGCCCCCGCACCGCAGGAGCGGTAGCATGTATTTCACGATGCTTGTCACCACTGTGGAAAGTGACATTGCAGAGGAACATCTGAGAATTTCACACTCTAGCTGTGAGGCTGTGACATCACCATGGATACCCCAGCAGAGCCGAAACCTGCCTGTTATCCCTCTGCCAATCAGCCGACCCAGTCACATGGGTCATCGTCCCCCTCGCACCTGGTGCGGGCGCTCCGTTGCATAGGGGCTCTCCTGCACTGAGTCTGCACCCTCTGAAAAAGAGGTACGATAAGTGCCAAAAAAGGTACAAAAGCCTGTCGCTGGGGTTACCCCTTGCCATTGGATTTTTTTGTTCGTTAATCTAATTTCGGGAAGGCAAAATTAGATTTGAAGAAGAAGCTCTGTGCCCTTATTTCTGCGTGTGTAGCCTGGGTGCGATCACACTGGAGATGCCCAGACTCCCTCTGGTGCTATCAGCCTCCCCTCCGCACCTCTGCTGAGTGTCAGCCTGCCCTTTACAAAACAACGTCATCCACATTCCCGAATGTCAAGAGAGCTGCTTTAAAGAAACCTCTACATTACCCAGAGCCCTGGAGTCCTGCGTTTTTTACTTTCACAGTTACCAGGACCCTGTCAATGCCCCCTTCACCACTAGGTGCCAACTGCCAAGGGATTTATTTTTAGTTTTTAATAACGTTTATTTTTAACATTTGTGCGGTTGGCGCTCCAACAACACTCCAGCAGTCCTGTTATAATCCTGCTCTCAAACTTTAGCCAAGCAAAAAAAAATCAGTGCATGTACACTCAGTGAGCACTTTATTAGGTATTTATTAGACCTGCTTCTTTTACTTATTGATCTTCTGCTGCTGTATCCTATCCACTTAGAGGTTAGATTTGTTGTGTTCAGAGATACTCTTCTGCATACTACTATTGTAATGCAAGGTTATTTGTGTGACTGTCAGCTTCCACCAGTCTGGCAGTTCTCCTCTGACCTCTTTCATTAGCATGTTTTTGCCTGAAGAATTGCTACTCACTGGATGTTTTTTGTTTTTTGCACCAATCTGTACCAACTCTAGAGACTGTTATACATGAAAATCACAGGAAATCAGAATTTTCTGAGGTCCTCAACCTACCCTGTCTGGCACCAACCATCATTCCATGGTTAAAGTCACTTAGATCACATTTATTAGTTAGTTCTGATATTTTGTCTGAAAAACAGCTGAACCACATCTGCATGCTTTTATGCATTTAGATGCTGGCACATGATTGGCTGATTAAATATTTGCATTAGCAAGCTTGTGTACAGGTCTACCTAATAAAGTGCTCACTGAGAGTATATTGAGGAGCAAATTGTGAGCTGCACTTAAATGTGTCACAGATTTTTCATGTGAAAATGGAAAAAGTCTAATAAAAAGGTGGCTGGGGGATAAATTTAAAGTATTGTTCATGAAGCCATTGAAGAGGGAAGATTGGCTTTTTTGAGGGATATTATTTCCATTATAAACCTGCCAGACCTATTGCTCTGAGTTATTTTCTTTGTGTTGTAGTTATCTCTAAAGATGCAGTTTATAGCTTCATACATCTCTGAGCTGATGCCAAGGGCACTTTTACTGCTGCTGTGGTGCTGAATATTATAGTATTACTCAATCACTGTTAGTCCTTAACTTTGACTTACAACTTACAAACAATTCACATTTTCTTCACAAACACAGTTTAATTAGTTTTAGTATCTAGAATTATTACTAGAATTATAATGTGCTGAACTTTCCAAACTGTGTTTTTGAAGAAAAAAAAAAAAGGATTCCTACTTTTAATTGTTAGGCAAACATTTTTTTGATCCCTGCCCTAGTTTTAAAAATACTACTGTGGTGCTACATATTATAGTATTATTGAATTATTATTAAATATATAAACATACAATTAAATGAAAATGACTAAGTGACTAAGACAAACATTTCCCATTTTCTTCACAAACAGAGTTTAATTAGTTTTAGTATCTATAATTATTACTAGAATTATTAAATGAAAATGACTACGTTTTAAAGGTGTACGTACTATATATGCAGTTGATATCCTATACACAGCATATGCAATACATACAAACACTGCATAGAGACAAATTACACCAACTCAGCACCTTGAAGGGGACTCAATCACTGTTAATCCTCAACTTTGACTTACAAGTAAATGCAAACATTTCACTTTCTCTTCACAAATACAGTTTAATTAGTTGTAGTATCTCTAATTATTATTAGAACTATAATATGCTGAACTTTCCAAACTGTGTTTTTGAAGAAGAAGAAGAAAGATTCCTACTTTTAATCTAAATTAAGGACGAAAATTTATTGAATTCCTGCCCTAGTTTTCAAAACACTACCGACATTTCTGCAGTGATATAAAAAGTTCACATCATACTGTATGTAGCCTGCCTTTGCGGTATGTAGCGAGCATGTTTGTGCAAGTAACACTTTGCTGTGTCAAGCAGCCGGCTAAAAATATGAAACAGAGGCATACTGTGGAGCCGTGCCACAGCTCAGTGTTGTTTGGGTCTGCGCTAGGCGTGGCCCTGGTGTTAGGCCGCTTGGGATAGGCTTCACTGACAGGTGAATCACGCTACACACAGCTGAGTGTTGTTTGGGTCTGCGCTAGGCATGGCCCTGGTGTTAGGCCGCTTGGGATAGGCTTCACTGACAGGTGAATCACGCTACACACAGCTGAGTGTTGTTTGGGTCTGCGCTAGGCGTGGCCCTGGTGTTAGGCCGCTTGGGATAGGCTTCACTGACAGGTGAATCACGCTACACACAGCTGAGTGTTGTTTGGGTCTGCGCTAGGCGTGGCCCTGGTGTTAGGCCGCTTGGGATAGGCTTCACTGACAGGTGAATCACGCTACACACAGCTGAGTGTTGTTTGGGTCTGCGCTAGGCGTGGCCCTGGTGTTAGGCCGCTTGGGATAGGCTTCACTGACAGGTGAATCACGCTACACACAGCTGAGTGTTGTTTGGGTCTGCGCTAGGCGTGGCCCTGGTGTTAGGCCGCTTGGGATAGGCTTCACTGACAGGTGAATCACGCTACACACAGCTGAGTGTTGTTTGGGTCTGCGCTAGGCGTGGCCCTGGTGTTAGGCCGCTTGGGATAGGCTTCACTGACAGGTGAATCACGCTACACACAGCTGAGTGTTGTTTGGGTCTGCGCTAGGCGTGGCCCTGGTGTTAGGCCGCTTGGGATAGGCTTCACTGACAGGTGAATCACGCTACACACAGCTGAGTGTTGTTTGGGTCTGCGCTAGGCGTGGCCCTGGTGTTAGGCCGCTTGGGATAGGCTTCACTGACAGGTGAATCACGCTACACACAGCTGAGTGTTGTTTGGGTCTGCGCTAGGCGTGGCCCTGGTGTTAGGCCGCTTGGGATAGGCTTCACTGACAGGTGAATCACGCTACACACAGCTGTGCGTGTGCTGCTGACGAGCCTTTTCTGTGCTGCATTACACGGTATTCTGGGCCAGGTGATAATTTGGATGGCACTTCCAAGTGAGCTAGCGGGGTGTCCTTTGTTCCTGCGATTGTTCTGGAAGCTAGGTAAAATGGAAACCTGGATGATGGTTTAGGTAGCGCTGTCGCATTAGCTATGCTACTGTGATCTGTGCATAGTCAGGATTTGTTTCGCTTCTTGGTTAGCACAGTTGAGTTGCATTCATATGCTCACTGGTCTGGGAATGTTGTTAGTACCACTTGTATAAATCAATGAATGCACTTATCCATACAATAA
Organism: Conger conger; assembly: GCF_963514075.1. Classification (NCBI taxonomy): domain Eukaryota; kingdom Metazoa; phylum Chordata; class Actinopteri; order Anguilliformes; family Congridae; genus Conger; species Conger conger. The sequence goes on from NC_083765.1 coordinate 52,960,585, forward strand.
TTAGCTCTGGAAAAGAGCCACCACAAAATGAACATAACATAACAAGTAATGTACCCAGCCCTTTATTCTTATGAATCAGTCTCACAGGGGAGCAAACGGTAGGTTAACTGTGAAGTAATCTGTATTGGCATTTTGCAAGTGTGCAGACAAGAACCATGTTGAAAGCCAACAAATCAATGAGGTAGTAGAAAGAGAAAATGAGTCTAGCTAGCGCAGACCTCTACTGACAATGCCGGAGTGTTCCATCCTACATAAAATGTTCACTCTTACTGCGTCCACGGTACCGTTCAGGGGTGTTATTCCGAGTTTTGATCAATCTTTCTGTCTAACTGTGGGATAAGACTTTCAGCGCGGGTGTTGGTTCAGTCCTCCGTTGTGATGTTTTCCTTTCATTTATTCTTTTCTTGGAAGGATATCCCTCAGCCTTCGAGAGAAATATCATAGACGGCAGGCGTCTCATACTCTCTTTCCTGATGACTTTCTCGGTTCCTTAGTCCAATTTTCTCCCTTCTTCTCTGAAAAGGTCTATATGCCCATAGGACGAAATAACATGTTCAAAAATCACATGTAATGAAAAGCCATACGTGAAGAGTACGCTTGTGAACAATAAAAAGATCCCCCCTCTTAAAATCGGAGCCGAAAAGCAGTATAGTCTTTCAAGTCACATGTTCTGTTTTCACATAACACAAAAACAGTAATTGAACGAAAACAGTAGTTCACCTTATAAAATGTCAGTGACATGAAAACCCGATCACATGTGAAAATTTCCGGTTTACATGTGATATTTTCTCCCCATGTGTGAATATTTCAATTCATAAGGGTGTGTATCTGAATCCCCCAAGCATTCACCTCTGAATTAATCTTCAGGAAGCAATCTAAAAAAAAATCGAAATAAATATTTGGTTCTCTAGACAGGAAGCAGCCTTTTAATTACTTGATAAGATTTTCTTTGCACAAGTATTTTACTTTTGTGTAGAAGTTAATTAAATGTTTAAAAAATGTTGATGCTTTTTAATCTGGTCTCATACCAAGCCTGTCCCAGACTAGTTTCCCATTGCTAGTTTCATAAAGATGGCATAAAAGTAATGTTAACACACCAGGTTCAAGGGTATTGGACATATGTTGTCATTGGAAGGGGCTGTGCGAAGAAACTTTGACACTAGAAAACATGATTTAAAACAGGAAATCCTAGTGAAGCAATTTCTGCATCAGACAGAAAAATTGGGGGTTTTTTTCAGTAGAAGGACCAGACAAATGCGATTCCATCCTCATAAAAAGATTAATGTGCAAGATGTGCAAGATATGCAAGATATTAAATAAATATTTAATTTATGTGTTATCATAAAACAGTACAAAATCGATATAGGCCTATTATTATTCAATGTTCAAAGCAGTGAAAGGCAGTATAGCCACAGTAATAATTTTAGTTTCAACCAAGTAAAAATCAATACAGACCTATTGCTTACAATAAAGTGCAAGTTGCCCTATGCCTGCACGGACACAAGTTCAGTTTAGCACTGACAAATATCTTGCCTACAATCATACCGTAATTCAAAAAAATGTGCTGATTAGTATTGCATGGCTAATGGAGTTAGCCAAAATCCAACAGCCAACACTGTTTATCCCTCCCCTTCTCTATAAACACACTGACATTGAAACGGCATTGGCTATGGCAATTAGAACCAATTTTCAACCAATGAGCTTGAATTATTGTACAGTTATACAATGTTTTGGTACAGAGTGTCGGGCCGTCAAATGTTTATCTTGAAACCTGAATTTAAGGACTATAAACACAGACAGAGGTTGAGTCAACAAGTCAGTGAGCCTTTTTCAATGATAGGAAGGGATTTACAATGGTCTTGTAACAATATTTTAACACAAAAATCTTATCTATTGTACCTTTAAGTCAAAGCAATTGCTGCTCGTGGATGCTCACTAATCAGTCACTGGGCAGTAAGCTCTACTGCCCTGACAAGGATCTATAGCTCATATCAGCACTTTGGACAAAGTTGGGGATGTAACATTCTCTCATACCTTAAAGGTCCCATATTGTGGAAAATGACATTTCCATTGCTATATGGATTACAAAGCAGTTGAAACACTGTGAAAGTATCAAGACGCACAGTCCCCAAATAAATTTGCACAATCCGTATGTAGAAAATACAATTAAACAAGCCGTTTGAATTAAAACCAGCCGTTTGGAGTGGTGACATAACGGAAATGCATTTAACTCACAAGGCGCCACACGTACCTCCTGAAAATCTTTGGAGATTAAACTATTTTCCAAAAGAAATATTTATTCTTAACCTGGGTATCGGCTTAAAGTGGCTGTGCGCTACATTAATTATTCAGCGGTCCATTGATGTGGAGTGTTTTATGCACAAGGCTGTGTGCGAGGCAGTGCTGGGCCACTCTGAGGAATAATTCAGCACACTGGGTGAAGGTGAAGCCCTCTGGGGGGTTTGTGGATCGCACGCAGCAAACAACAAACAGCAACTACAAACAACGCCACACATCACAGGACCTGAGTCCCCCTGTCCCCCATCTTGTCCTTAACATACATCTCTGCAGCCCTCACTTTTCTGCTTCTGCTTGATTTCTTTCTTTTTAAGGGGTCATAAATAATTTCCCAGTTTTTCCCCAAAATTGGCTCCGCTGGGATTTATCCTATTTCTCTGTTCCCCCTGGAATAAAAATAATTATAACCATAAGGGATGTGAGGAAAACTATCGGGCACTGTACAAAATAATGATTGACTGAAACGAAAAGGCAGTAGACCACTGCAAAGACGAGAGCGGGAGAGGGACTTAGCTGTGTAGACCTTGCACATGATACAAGATTAAATAATTCCACTTTAGACCAAATCTCATGCCCTGCTCTGGAATTTATGTCCATTTCATTACATTTACATTTACATTTATTCATTTGGCAGACGCTTTTAATCCAAAGCGACAAAGCATCACCTCCATAACTAGGAAAATACACATGAAGTGCTGTTCTAAACATATAGTCATCATAAGTGCAATTCTTTATTTTTATTTTTTTTTGAGGTTAGACAAGGCGGATAGGGATATCAGAAAGGGGGGCGGGGAAAATCAGGAGGGAGGACAAAGGTACAGTTTGAAAAGGTGTGTTTTTAGTCTGCGTCAAAATAGGGGGAGGGATTCTGCTGTCCTGACAGTGGTTGGCAAGTCATTCCACCACTGAGGAACCAGAACGGAAAACAGGCATGAACGTGCAGCTCGACCGCCAGGTGCACGTAGAGAGGGAACCATAACGCGACCAGAGCTGGCAGACCGGAGTGGTCTAGCTGGGGAGTAGGGAGTGATCAAGGATTGTATGTAAGGTGGGGCAGTCCCCTTAGCAGCCTGAAATGCCAACACTAGGGCCTTGAATCGGATTATTATTATCAATCATTATTGAGGAAGTCCTCAAACATTCCCGTTAAAGCAACTCTCAAAAGATCCGGTAGGTGGAACGTCCTTGCTTGTCTCAGTAACTTACTGCATCTGAAGTCTGTTTGGCTTTGTTCTCTCTCTTTCGGCCGGAAGGAGGAGGCTGTTGAATGTCTTGTGTGAAAGAAAAGCCTCAGGTGTGACCCCCAAAACACCGTGCACTTCTTCCACCGCGTCTCCCCTTCAGAGCCAGAGACACAGTGGTATTCGACGCCTCACCCTAACTACAGATGTAAACAGACAGTGAATGCATATTTCATGCCAATTCATCCGGGGTGCCTTGCCCTCCCGGTTTTAAATATTTCAAAACAAGAGTTTTGACGGGAGGCTGGATGTGAATTGTCTCTAAACGTCAGTTTGGGTTCTCTCCTCTGTGTTTCTGCTCCGGTCCGCTCCGGTCCGCTTTCCCCTGCGTTTGTTATTCAGCGTACACTCGCACATCAAACCCGGCGCAGAAGTTTGACCCGCTCGATGGGCTTCAGAGCCCGAGAGGAAGATTATTTCATGGCTGAGGAGCTCATTACCTCACCTTGAAGTCTGCCGGAATGGAAAAGAATAGCTTGGTAATTGAATGCAATCAAGAGTAGAGGCATTTGTTATTGTATCGTGGAAGCCCGAAATCCAACAAATGTTGTACATCTTCATCGTTGCCTGTCTGTTTTTGTCGGTGCTGAAAATGTTTGTATCGATGTTTTCTCTTTTTTGAGTAATCGGTATGGAATATGACTCCCCGGACAAATCTGGATTGATTTTTTTTTCTCTGTTAAGATTTTCTTGCTTCGCTCAAGGCGGCTGAACACAACCCTTCCATCCCATTGCAGGCAGTGGAGGAACGGGTGCATCCACACCTACAGGCCCTTGTGTTAGGTCATTCTAACTCCCTTTCTGCTGTTTTGATCTAGGATACACAGGTGTGTGTCTCTAGATTCAAAGGATAGGAATCTTCTCCTCAGTCTTCACCAGGTTGTATAGTCACCTATACTGCTGTGAAAGGAAGTTGATCTTCAAATACTGTATAATAATAATAATAATAATAATAATTTAGCTGACACTTTTATCCAAAGCAACTGATAGTCGAAAAAACTGCAAAAAAGTTGTATTTAAATGTACAATAGGTAATTTCGGACTTCTAACGGTCAAGCGAGGAACAAATGCTTTCAAACCACCTTAAACCTCAGCAACAAACACCTTCAAACCACAACACTGTTTATCCCACCCCCTTCTCTGTAAACGTGCTGACGTTGAAACGCCATTGGCTGTGGTAATTAGAACCAATTTTCAACCAATGAGCTTGAATTATTATACAGCTGTACAATGTTTTGGTACAGAGTGTCAGGCCGTCAACTGTATATTTTGAAACCCGAATTTAAGGACTATAAACACAGGCAGAGGGTGAGTCAACATGTCAGTGAGCCTTTTTCAATGATAGGAAGGGATTCGCAATGGTCTTGTAACAATGTTTTGACACAACCTTTAATCCAAAGCATGGCAAAAAAAAAGTAGTGTGTAGAGAGTTAAACCAGAGTGATGAAACCTGCATCTGGGGGTGCTGGTGCTACAACCAGAGCAATGCAGCAGGCAGCTGCAGCAGGCACCTCTCCCCCCACAGTGCAGTGGGACCGGGCCGGCTGAACCGCGCTGTGGACTGGGGAGGGTCTCTGCATCATGTGGTGAACAGACACACAAACTCACAAGAAGGGCTTTCTGTCGCTTATTAAAGAAATACCCAAAAATAGAAGTACCTTTGATCATTAAATAAAAGTGCTCAACCACAAATATTCAAAAGGGGGGGAAAAAATGATACATTTTTTGGCCTCCAGCCAGCCCCTGACACCACGGCTGCGGTCCGGTCCGTTAAAGGTTCTGCCCTTCGGCACTTCTGCTCGCCACTTCTTCAGGCCCGCTCGTGTCCTTCTGGTGCCGCGTCTCATCCTCCTGAGGGAAGTTTGCGGGTGAAGTTATGCGAGGGCAGAACATTTAACGGCCTCTTGTGCGTCTAACTCCTTTGTAAAGCTCCTTCACAATGGTTTTGGGTGTAATTCATTTAAAATTTTAGACAAATTACAGCCTATTAAAACCTAAAAGTGAAAAAAACGTCCCTTTCACCCACTGTTAGCTAACTAACTGTTTGCTAGCTAATGTGTTACCCACGTTCACGTTCACTCACAAATATCTAACTAGCGCTTAAGAGTCAGCCGACTCTATGAGACAGGTGAGTCGAGTTGTATGAATGTTTCAGTTAGAGGCTTAATTGAATGCCGAAAGTGAGCCACCATTTGGCGATTATAACACGTATTTCTCATCTCATTTTTATTCTTAGAAAGATTTTATGACCAGTTACTGCAGAAATGGTGACAGTAAAAACTTCACCATTCGTCTGCCATCTTGCAATGAATTATGGGACATTAGGTCTATCTCGTTGGGCAGGAATACATCCGATGCATCCTCGATAAAAGGAACAAATCAATAACACATCCTGGCATTTTATCCGTTCCTGTTTTCTTGTGTACTTGACATTAGAACCAGCTGTGAAAAATGACATTAAACAAGTTCATGAAATCCCAAGAACAGATAAGATCAGATATTGATAAATGCCTCATTTACGAGGCTCATAATTAGGTAATGGGGCGCAGCCCGACACTGCAGTGATTGCAATGACTCACAGCTGTGCACATACCTGTGAGTGGGGCCGGTGCTGCCTCCTGGTGGACAGCACCCAAATTACTCTTCGCAGCGCCACATAACTTTAACTAAATGTGTTATGTGCTAGGGCTAATGTGATGATTAAATGTCCTTTTCATTCAAAATGTAGAAGAATCTGCAACAATTGTGTGGAAGAGGCACTTACTTTTGTCAGCGCTGTAGATATAGTTGCCTCTCAGATTGTTTCATGTTGAATCCATCATTAGCATTTGGGCTGAATTGCTTTAACATCTTCAAAGAGCCTGTCCCACTAGGGCATAATTTGTTTTAGCTCTTTTGGGTCTTCACTTTGAAAATGTTTGATCCAATGGCACATTCTGGCTTGCTGCTGCTCTGTGTGGGGTGGATACTTGTGCCCCTGCTCTCCACCGAAATTAACCTCGGTGCAAGAAGCCAGTCAACATCCCACCAGACACAGTGTCCCATTAATGCAGATCCATCTTCAATGGGCTTAACTGCTAATATAACCGCAGAACAAAAACAGTTTTCCCAGAAGACTGCGTAAAACAGAAGTGACAGAAATGACTCTGTTTGATCAGACAGACTAGCTTATTTTCCTCCGGCAGAGATTTGACTTGAGGCTGTGGGGTGACGTGGGGCCCAGCCGATGGTTATTTCCATGCAGTGAGGGAAGTCTCCGCTGGTTCTAAACCACCTTTATTACTGGAAATAACAGGCTGGCTGTTCCCCCGCGGAATTGAATATCGTTTCCCTCCCGTGTTTGGATTGGAGGAGTTCAGGGCCTCCCTGATACAGGAGGTTGGGTGATATTCGGGCAGCCGTGTGTGTCTGTGACTGTTTACTCCCGAAGCCTTTGTAGGAACAAACCCACGCTCTCCTTTTTCTTCTCCAACGACTTCACTTTCTGTCAGAAAGGGGAATGAAAATGAATGTTATTTTTTCCTCCTGCCTCATTCGCTCTATCATTACGCGCCCCCTTTCCCTCTTTCTCCCTCATCCCCCCTTCGTACCATACCCTTTTCAACCTCGTTTCCTCCCACCTTCTCCAGTTCTGCCTTACACTCATCCAACCTCTCTCCTGCCTTCTCTTTCCCTCACTTTTACTCTCTCTCCTTCACGTATTCTTCATCTCTCCTTCACTGTCACCCTTTCTGCTTCTTTCTCTCACTCCCCCTTTCACACTGTCCTTTCCCTCCTTCTTTTCTCTCTTATTCCTCCTCCTCTCTCCCTCACTTTCCCCCTCTCTCCTCCTCACTCTCTCCTTCACACCCGCCCTCTCTCTTCCTCCCTTTCTCCCTCACACCCGCCCTTTCTCTTCCTCCCTCTCTTCCTCCCCTTCACCGTCTCTCATTCCTCCTCTCTCCCTCCGCTCTGTGTTGCAGGAGCTGCTGTTCAGCGTCTGTGCCCTGAATGTCATCTCCACCATCGTGTGTGCCCTGGCCACTGCCATGTGCTGCATGCAGATGGTGTCTGCTGACATCCTGCAGATGGTGAGTGAGTGTGAGCACGTCTCCAAGGGCCGGTCCTTATGCAGGGAGTGTGAGCACGTCTCCAAGGGCCGGTCCTTATGCAGGGAGTGTGCGCATGTCTCCAAGGGCCCATCCTTATGCAGGGAGTGTGCGCACGTCTCCAAGGGCCGGTCCTTATGCAGGGAGTGTGCGCACGTCTCCAAGGGCCCGTCCTTATGCAGTGAGCACTCGCAAGCAGCCTATGGTGACTGTGGGCTGTTCGGGCTTCAAACGGTGTAACAACGCCTTACGTAATAATAATAATAATAATAATAATAATAATAATAATTAAAATAATGTGCTATTTAGCTGATGCTTTTATCCAAAGCCACTTACAGTTGATTAGACGGTGCAGGGGCCAATCCCTGCTGGAGCAATGTGGGGTTAAGGGGCTTGCTCAAGGGCCCAACAGCTGTGTGGATCTTATCGTGGCTACACCAGGGCTTGAACCACCAACCTTACAGTCCACCAACCAGTCATGTACCTTAACCAGTCGACTACAGGCTGCCCCATATACCACTGGTGATGATGGTTATTATGATGACCGTGATGATGATGATGATGATGATGGAAAGATGAATAGTAGTATTTATATATCACACTTTAAGGAGATCATCTAAAAGCACTTCAAAGTATAAAAAAGAAAACCCCAGAAAGAATGGTACTTGCAATCTCACTTCAATTTACCATATATGACAGATATTATAATTTATTGATAAATGTTTGTATCCACGTTTTGAATGACAGCCAGCAGCTGCCGAGGCTGCATTCTCCACAAAGGTCTCAGTAATACCTGCAGCTTTGGTGCGGAAGGCTCTTCCAGGTTCTCAACTCAAAGCTACGGTGGGGCCGGGGAGCGGAAAGGAAGAATGAATAATGCAAGGAGTTTCTCTCCCTTCTCCGTTTGTGGAGAAGCGTATCCCTTTCCACGGCCGCTGAGAGGGAGATGTCCCCCGCGCCAAACCCGCTGAACAGAGACCGCTACACAGCAGTGCCGGCGGTGATCTGCAGGGTAGCACCAGCGTTTCGCGGAGGCGAGCCTGACCCCAGCGCCGAGCTTCATTAGCCCCCCGCACAATCACCATAAACACAGAGCCACCCTCCGTGCCGGTAAACAGCCAGGCCTTTTTTTTAACGCCGCGGACTCAGTGGCTTGGATGGTGATGAAGGCCCCTGGCGCAGGGGGAGGGCGGCCCCCGTGACGCCGCGTACGAGCGCGCTCCAGGGGTTTTGTGGCGGGTGCCGCAGATTGTATCTCACCCCGTTTAACGGGTGCAGGGCCAGCGGAAGCCGCTGATTGATTGGACAGGATGATATTAGCGCGGATGTGTGGAGAGGGGGAGATTAGACTGGCCTCGCGGTGCGGGGTGCCACGGCGTGTCATCGCCAGAGATTCCCCCCAGACAGCGGCCAGGGCCCCCGCAGGGCTGCACAATGCATTCGCTTTTGCTTTTACCACCCGTTTCATTTTTATTTACTTATTTATTTCTTTTTTACACCTTTTATTTTCTTTATGGCTAGAAATAGGGCGGCCTGTAGCGCAGTGGTTAAGGTAAAATGACTGGGACACGAAAGGTCGGTGGTTCTAATCCCACTGTAGCCACAATAAGATCCACACAGCCGTTGGGCCCTTGAGCAAGGCCCTTAACCCTCCATTTCTCCAGGGGAGGATTGTCTCCTGCTTAGTCCAATCAACTGTACGTCGCTCTGGATAAGAGCGTCTGCCAAATGCCAATAATGTAATGTAATTTAACAAATAAAGTTTACAATGCTATTATTATTATTTTTTTCTCCTGGGGGGTAAACAACTTCAGCGAACCAGTTTTCAAAAAGTCAAATTTGACATAAAATCCACCCTTGACTTCATTACTGGACACACTATGTCTGGGGTGAGAGTTGATTGTGTTGGCAATATAGACACAAAACGCATTTCACAAAATTGAGGTTAACAGGAGAAACCAGGAGCACAGAAGAAATAGGTGTCAACGGGGCCAAATGTCCTTCATCTTGGACAGGTACATGTTACTTGTAAACAGTTGGTGGTTTAGCAGGCATGGTTTCAGCTCAATAGTGGGAAATTGCGCTGATTTGGACACGACCCGGGAGAGATTAAACGTGTCTCGCTGTCCCTGTGAGGTCAGAGGTGAAAGGTCAGGTGACTGAGGTAAGGTGAAATCAATCTGCAAATTCAGCCTGAACTCCCACTTTAATTCAGAAAAAAATTAGTCTGCAAGAAAAAGATAAGGAATGTCTGCCCCTGTCTCTCACTTTCTCTCTTTCTCCTTTTCTCTTTCTCTCTGTCTCTGATGGTTGGTGATGAATAGTCCTTCCCTTTTTCCATCCAGATTGTAGATTTGACACACAGGGGAACCTTGTCTTGCGAGAATTAGACCGAGATGCTGCACAATGGAACAATGTACCCTTGTCCAAGCCCCCCAAAATTAATGTGACTGGAAAAATGGGGCTTGCCATTGTCTATCTACCTCGTACAATGGGTTTTAGCACTGTGACTTATTTTAGTTCATGTGTCCTTCTGCATTGTGTTTAGACCATAACACCATTCATCTCTCTGTCTTGTAGTCTGTTCTTTGCATGACATTGAAAACTGCAAACTCTGAGACATGCATATGATTCCAGAACAATTGATAAGAATACTGTTGAATGTCTGTTTTGTTCTCTTAACATTAATACATGGATGACATCAATTGATTGATGGGAAATTGAGTTCTTAAAGGCCCACACCCATCAGTGCTCTCTTCCTGGTTTTTAAGTCTGTTGCATTAAAACTTACAGTAAAATAGAAAGAAAAATGTTGTCGCCTTTTTCAGTCTATTCTCTCTTTCTCAACAGTTATCTATTCCCTCTCTACCCCTTTCCTTCTCTCTGCCCTCTCTTCTCTCTCTCCTTCCACTCCTCTCCTCCCTCCCTGTCCGGGTCTCTCCTCACATCTCTGTTGTTCTTTCCCTGTGTGCTGGTTTCTCCTCACATCTCTGTGTGCTGGTCTCTCCTCAAATCTCTGTGTGCTGGTCTCTCCTCACGTCTCTGTGTGCTGGTCTCTCCTCACGTCTCTGTGTGTTGGTCTCTCCTTACATCTCTTTGTGCTGGTCTCTCCTCACGTCTTTGTGTGCTGGTCTCTCCTCGCATCTCTGTGTGCTAGTCTCTCCTCATGTCTCTGTCGTTCTCTCCCTGTGTGCTGGTCTCTCCTCACATCTCTGTGTGCTGGTCTCTCCTCATGTCTCTGCTGTTCTCTCCCTGTGTCCTGGTCTCTCCTCACGTCTCTGCTGTTCTCTCCCTGTGTGCTGGTCTCTCCTCACGTCTCTGTGTGCTGGTCTCTCCTCACATCTCCCGTGTTCTCTTCCTGTGTGCTGGTCTATCCTCACGTCTCTGTGTTCTGGTCTCTCCTCACGTTTCTGTGTGCTGGTCTCTCCACACGTCTCTGTGTGCTGGTCTCTCCTCACTTATCTGTGTGCTGGTCTCTCCTCATGTCTCTGCTGTTCTCTCCCTGTGTGCTGGTCTCTCCTCATGTCTCTGTGCGCTGGTCTCTCCTCACTTATCTGTGTGCTGGTCTCTCCTCATGTCTCTGCTGTTCTCTCCCTGTGTGCTGGTCTCTCCTCATGTCTCTGTGTGCTGGTCTCTCCTCATGTCTCTGTGTGCTGGTCTCTCCTCACGTCTCTGTGTGCTGGTCTCTCCTCACGTCTCTGTGTGCTGGTCTCTCCTCCCTGTGCGCTCCAGTTCATGCCTCACCGGTCACGCTCCCTGAATGCTGACTGCATGACCCCCCACGGCACCATCCTGCACCAGACCCTGGACTTCGACGAGTTCATCCCGCCCATCCCCCCGCCCCCCTACTACCCCCCGGAGTACACCTGCACCCCGGGGATGGAGACGCAGAGGTGCGGTACCAGCCTCCGCCCGTCCCGTGTGGGGTCCCCTGGGCCACGCCCGACCCCGGCTGACCTGCAGCGGCTGTACAGGGCTGAGTGCGGCGCTTTCGTCTTAGATCCTGTGTAGCCCCTGTCAAGCTCAGTGGCATGAAGCCTGCACTTACATCTGTTACTGCCTATAAAGTAGGGATAGACAGAAGAATGCTTGTGTTTGTGTGTGTGTGTGTATGGCTGTGTGTGTGTGGATGTGTGTGTGTGTGTGTGTGTGTGTGTGTGGCTCTGTGCGTGTGTATATATGTGTCTTTTTGGGTTAGATGTACTACAGTAGCGTTCTGGTGACCGTGATACAGACGTATGGAAGTCCCTACTCTCTCAGAAATAGACCCAAAAAGGGCCTAAAAAGTACCTATGGTTACATAAAATTCTACTTCTAGCCAGCAATATATAATTCGTTTGTACCTTTTTTTTGCTTGGAAAATGTACTTACGTGTACCCAAAGAGAACATTACTTTACTTTCAGGGTACATTTGGGAAATTTGATCCTTGAAGAACCAAAATGTACCTCCACTGTGACTTAATGTCTGAGAGTGTATCTCTTTACGGTCTGATGGTTGTTGACAGTAAGTGTCTCTCCCTCAGGGGGCTGCACCTAGACTTCCCCCACTCGCCCTTCAGTGCCATCTACGGCGTTCCCATCAACAGTCCCGGGACCCTCTACCCGTCTGAGTTACCCCCCCCTTACGAGTCTGTGGTGGGACAGACTCCCGCCAGCCAGGTGAGCTGCTCATTTCATCCCCCCTTCGTCCCTATCTGAGAGTGTGTGTGACTTTGGGTGACATCGGGGTGACATTGGCACAGGAGGTAAGAGCTGTCGTCTTGCAGTTGGAGGGTTGCTTGTTCAATCCACTCATTGTTGAAGTGTCAGGCAACCCCCAGTAGCTCCCAACGAGCTGGTCGATACCTTGCATGGCAGCCCGGTGTTGTCACTGTCGCTGTTGATGTGTATGTTTGAATGAGAGGCGTTCATTGTAAAAGCACTAAAAGCAAAGGTTTGTCGCATGAGTGGACAAAAGTGACAATTGCTAATTACCCAACTCTTAATTAGCTAATACAGTTAGGAAACAACACAAATTGATCATAAGTGTCTAAAGTTTATTTAGATACTAGCAAAACAAAAATTTCATAGATGCTTATAAGGTTTATTGCTTGATAATGATGAACAAGCCAGTTTCTACCTGGACAAAAGTCTTGTCGCAAATCAAATTATAATCAATAAATTTTATCTTTCTCAAAAAGTAAATAAAATACCAAATGAAAAATCAGTCTAGTATTTCATCATGGACTATAAGTTAAGAAATTAATCTTGTATGGGTTCCTTTGGCCTGCAGAACAGTTGCCATCCGGTTTGGCAGAGAGTCGTAGAGCTTGTTGATGAAGTCGTCGGGGATGGCATGGAAGGCTGTGTGTAAAGTTCCTCCAAGTTCTTCGGCTTGGTCCTCCAAGCTTCCTACTTCATTCTTCCCCAGATATGCTCAATAATATTCATATCTGGAGACTGTGCTGGTCATCCCTGAAGGACCTTGATCTTCTTCCCCCTGAGAAACTTCATAGTGGAACCTGAGGTATGGCAAGGAGCTCCATCCTGTTGAAATCTGACCCCTCTTGTAGTTGGGAATGTACTGGGAGGCAAGAATCTGTTGATATTTGGCACTGTCAGTGTTACCATCCGCCTTACAGATCTCCCCGGCACCTCCGTATTGGATGTAACCCCAAACCATAATCTTTCCACCTCCAAATTTGACTGTCTTCTGGGTCTTCAGGGGGTCGTTGACAATATTGGCGGTGCCTGGGATGGAGCTCAACTGACGATTCATCTGAAAAATCAATTTTTCGCCACTTTTCTGCTGTCCAACCTTCCGTCAGGCTGTGGGCCTTGGCATTTCTTAGCTGTCTCTTGTTTAGCGCTGGTTTCTGGGCAGCAATACGACCCTGGAGACCATTGCGAGCAAGAATCTGACGAAACAGGTGTTGCTGGTGTCCACTCCTCCTGGAGCTGTGAGGCGGTTGACATGGGGCTGGCTTTTGACAGTCGGACCAGCAAGCTGCCGTCTCGAGCAGTTGTCTTGCGCGGTCTGCCCGACCTGGGTCTTTCATGGACGTCGCCAGTCTCTTGGTAGCGCTTGTAAATCCTCTCCACCTGCCGTTTAGACACATTGAAGATGTCTGCAACTTCAGCAGGAGACTTGGACTTGAGATTCTTGATGAACAGCACTTTGGTTTCTGGTTTGATCTTGGGCATGTTGACAGAAGCAATGTTCAGCATGAACTTGATGGCTTAAAATGTCAAATTTACCTACAGCTGACTAATCAAGCCCCTTGTTTGTTTCTTCCTTATTCACTGCGGTCTAGAAATTGGAGTTGGCCATTGCGACAAGACTTTTGTCCAGCCAAAACTGGCCCGTTGATCATTATCAAGCTGTAACATTTAGTAACAATTTTGAAATGTCATTTTGCTAGCTTCTAATAAACTTTAGACACTTATGATGAATTTGTGTTGTTTCCTAACTTTATTAGCTAATTAAGAGTTGGGTAATTAGCAATTGTCACTTTTGTCCACTCATGTGACAAAACCTTTGGCCGGGACTGTATATGCAGCCATTATTGTCTCCATTTACCATTTACATGATTGTCTCAGTTTGTATACCCTCGGATTTTCCACAGTGAGCTTTCACCTGTTGAGGGATCAGCAACTTGCGGTCCCTCGAGGGACAAGAACTGCTACTTTTCCCACCTCCATTTACGTGGGAGTCAGGTGTGAAGACAGACTGGCAAATCAGTAGCACTAGTTACCCAGAAGAAGAGAAAACCGGAGCTTTGATTGGAGGGCCAGATTTGATGATCCCTGTGTAGAGAGATGTTACATTACATTACATTATTGGCATTTGGCAGACGCTCTTATCCAGAGCGACGTACAGTTGATTCGCAGGAGACAATCCTCCCCTGGAGCAATGCAGGGTTAAGGGCCTTGCTCAAGGGCCCAACGGCTGTGCGGATCTTATTGTGGCTACACCAGGATTCAAACCACTGACCTTGCCTGTCCCAGTCATTTACCTTAACCACTATGCTACAGGCCGCCCAATGTTCAGATTGTAAGTGCAGCCACATTCTCTTGTGGTGTGCGGTTTTAGAGATGACCTCATCTTCTACACTAGTAGAACAATGATAACATATCTGTCACTTTGAGACTGTTTTAAAAGCACTCAAATATGGGATTTCATGATTGGTGTTGTGATATTTGCTGTGGGTTTTTGCCCACCGCTGTGTACGTTGCTTCGAGGTTGCGCAAATTAATATGACCCACAAAAAAGATAAACAATCCCATTTTAACTGATGTCATCATCCTCAATGTAATTACACTAAACAAGCCCCATCCCAAGAGGCGCAGTCAGTCAGAGAGTCAAGTGGAGAGGGAGAGACTGACAGCAGGTGTATTGAAGCTTTGGAATGGTTAGTGGAGCGAGAGACTTATCCAACAGTCTCTGTAAACGGACGTCACCTCACATAAAAGCAGAGTGGTGACATGTGCTTCTCAAAGTGAAATCCCATTCACTCCTGCTCTCATTAATCCTTCCGGACACATAATCTTGGAGAGGACAAATTTAATTTCAGACAGAAACGGAATATTATTAAAAAGTAGCCCCTTCCTGGAATTGAAAGCATTTTAATCCAGCGTAAATGTGGGAAGTAACTCTTAATAATACATATGAAGGTTTTGGTTACATTCTAGTCTATGAAACAGACTAGATTGTATAACATAACAGACTCATATACTGTAATTGAACTCACTTCATGTTATTACTCCCATTATATATTTATTGTTTAGCAATATTCAGTAGTGTGCAAAAATTTGGGCATCCCTGGTCAACACTCCTTTTACAATTATTATCCAAGTGAACAGAAGCAAACCTGACCTCTACAATGTTACAATGTTAAACGTGAAATATTTCTTCCAAAATTTATTTCCTTTTTACAGTCAAAATAATAAAAAATGAAAAAGGACCTGTGCAAAAGTCTTTAGCCAGCTAAGAGTCTTCATTCTGAAATCCGTGGACTTCTGTTTAGAGGAACCCATGGTTGTTAACAACAGACAGAGCAGCCACTGCGTTTGGATACTTAGGATACATGGAGTTATTTCAGAATAAAATGTTCAGGCCTGGAATTAAAACTTCACAGGGCCCTTTTCCTTTTTTTTATAATTTATAAAATATAAAATTCCAGAAAGGTCTCATGTTTAATTCAGGTTTGCTTTCAATCACATAAAGATTCATTAGAACATTCATTTAAACCAGGGGTGCCCAAATTCTTGTACTCCACTGTAAATACACAAAAAATGCAAAGGGATTTTTCCTCATGCCCAAAATAAAATAAAATAGAGATAGGGAGAGAGATAATTATTTTCTGTGTTCACGACCCTGATGAATGACCCATATGGTGCCATAAGGATTTTGATCCACAAAAAAGCCAACACGTTCAGGAATTCTCTGTGCCTTCATTTCTGTCGTTTGAGGAAAGAGGATTTAATTGATGCAACGTGACGATGATACGATGCATTATAAATGCAATCAATGTGATTACATCTTGATGCGTGCTTGAAAGAGCCAAAAGAGAGGGGGGGGATTATTAATAAATTATATGATCAACTCTTTATGGGAAACAAGCCTTGTCATGGGAGGGGGGTACTCAAGGCACAGGGGTCTGATTGAAGAGGGGCGGTGTGGTGCCGGCGTGGATCGATGCCGCGCGTGCCTCCTGATTGGCTGTCGCGGTAGCAGCGGTGTGTGAACAGATGGCCCGTCGGGGTAACGGGGGGTAACGACGCCTTCGGGAGCCTTTCCCAAACCCCCACCCCCCACCAGCACTGCCACCACCAAACCTCATCACCCAGCCACTCAAAGAGCACCAGCGTGTGGAGAGATAGCGCAGATTATTTTTTATTGATTTAATTAACGGCCTTGCCGCTACTGCTCATTTGCTTATTCATCCGAAACCGAATTAATCTTGAGAATTACAAATTGCCATTTGAAGGGCACCTGAGGTATTTCTCTGAAAGATGATCCCCACTCCGCCCCTCTGTGTCTCCCTGTGAGAGCTTGGCAGCGTTGCCTTGGATCAATACAAGGCTCTGAAAACAAAAACCTCGTGGAAGAGGTTTGACCGACTTGGCCAAACGTTTGACGCACAGGTCAGGTTTGCTAGGCTGGTTTCGTAAACGCTTTCTCTGTGAGTTTCATTTTATTTCCGAGAAAGGTCATTTGTGTTCTTTCAGAGTGGAAACAGTGGTGGAGGTTCTGATGCTCAGTGTCTAAGGGTTATGGATAATACTTGGCTTGACATGCTGATGGGGATCCATCCAGAGGGGTTTTTGGAAAAGCCTCAAAATGTGACTCCAACAGAAGCTTAATCCTCCAGCTCTCATTCAGAGCTCAGGACTGATGGAAGATTAGTCCCTCCACCCTATGGTCTCAGACGCAAGGAATACCCTGAGGCTGCATGTCTGCTGCCTGGAAGGAAAAAAGAGTAGCAAAATGTTTTGAGTGGCAGAGTGAGAGATTAACTTGCTCCTTTTGTGTGTGTGTGTGTGTGTGTGTGTGTGTGCTTGCGTGTGCCTGTCTGTGCGTGTCTTTGCGTGTATGTGTGTGTGTGTTTGTCTGTGTGTGTGTGTGTGTGCACATGGTATGTATGTGTGTTTGCATGCGTGCGTGTGTTTCTGTCGCCCCCTGCAGGTCAACAGCTTGGAGCAGCAGGCTACCGAGTCCAGCCTGTGTGAGAGGAACACTACAGCTGACTTCAGCACACAGGGTAAGAGAGCCCTGCTGTACAGTCCAGCTGTGCCTGCTTGACCAGCTGGAAAATTGAGGTGGCCAAGGTGGTCATGAAGCTGGTCTCGCTGGGTATGAATTGGTACGGTTGACCAGCATGGTGAAACTGGGTATGAGCTGGTCAATCAGCATGGCCAAGCTGGTCATGAAGCTGGTCTAGCTGAGTATGGCCTGGTCAACCAGCTAGTTCTGGTAGCAGGTCTGAGCTGGTATCTGCTCAACCAGCAACCAGTACAGCTAAAGCTATGTTTTGAAAGAGCTGGTAGCTGGTTGACCAGACGCCGGGTCTTTCAAAACATAGCTTGAGCTGGTCAAAGCATGCCAAGCTGGGAGCTGGTCTGAACTGGGCAAACTGCTATACCATGTTGCGCTGGGAGCTGGTCTGAACTGGTCAACCAGCTACCAGTTCTTTCAAAACCTAGGACGGGATCAGTCGAACATACCCACGATAACCACTGATGGCCCACTAGTGGAGAAGGGTAACACAAAAAACAGGAAAGAAACTCCCTGCTGAAACGGCAACCGAAACAAAACCATAATAGCACTTGAACGGAGTCTATGCAAGTTATCAAGGAATGTCAGCGGAAAAAGCACAAGTCTCTTGTGAGAGGAAATAACAGAAAAAGGGAATCAAAAACTGCCCACCATATTGGCAACGGAAGTCGATCCTTAAAAACGGAGTTAAAGATAACTCCATTCTTCTCCATGGGAGATAACCCCCCGAGGTGAACTCCGCCTCGCACTCCTCTGATACTGAGAGGGCTTAAGAGACAAACTGAGAACGAATCTCAAATTCAGAGCTGTGACTGCAGAAATGCCAGGCAGCTTGTCTCAGGGTGAACCGCCCGACCGAGGACAAACAGGAGAAGCAGTCCCTACACTACGTCTCTAAGGCGCTTCCTAAGTGTCTTTTAAGAAACTACGGGGCTTAAATTACTGTCCACGCAGCTGAAAGAGATAGGCGATGATTACGTCCGCATTCGGCATTCGTGACGCAATCGTCATGGTGAAATGTTGCCGGAACGAGGTTATACCCGGAACCCGGAACCCCGAATTTCCCTTTGTAGGCTACGCAGAGCAAAATCATGTTCCATTTCTGTCTGTAGTCCTCTGTATTCTACAGTGAATCTTAAGGTACAAGGGATGGAGCAGTTTGGCCCAGCATGGACCTGGAGAAGCACAATATCTGCTGTTTTCCATATTTATCCATTTAGACATTTCATGCACCCTTGGTTCTTCAGGGGCCTCATATAGAATTTGGCTGGATTTCATACTGAGGACACTGCCAGTTCATAAACTGTATGTATGCATGCATTTCAGTTTAACACAGGCCTATATTTCAGTAGCTGTCTTTTTATTACAGTACTATATTGCTGTTGCATTTAGCAATGGATCCGAAGCATGTTCCATTCATACAGTGTAAGTTATGTGTAGGTTATTCTAATATTACACCTCATGAGAGATCAGGGGCACATTCATCTTATGCCTGCCATACAACTGTACAGCATAAGGAATAGTTTGTGCATATGGATGGAGCTTGTGTAGAGGTGTAAAGGTTTGCACATCAAGTCCTCACAAGGTTTCGGAGGATTCCAGTGCACGTGTGATTGACTATCATATCTGCTCATATGAATTTTAGAAATGGCACCTCAGGACCAGGGTTGTCTCTGAATAATAATATGAACTATATTCAACTAAACTCTCATCTTGGAGGGTATGCTGGTTTTTATTTCACCTGAAAATAAGTGACCCAGAGAAACCAGGTTAGATGACTTTAACCTTGTAACGGCCAATGTAAGCAATCAGTTAAATATGGAGTAACATAAAAAACAACCAACCAGTCAACCCTCCAGGTCTGTGCCAAGGACCCCTGTGCGGGAGCTTGAGTGCAGTTATTTGCTTTGCAAATGTTCTGTATGTGCACAATGTATGCATTATAGATTCTACAACAAGCACAACCTCTCCTGAAAAACATTAGAGCTTTAGCATATGGTAATACTGAACTATGTCTCGTCAAACCCTGTTACAGGGATTAATTTGATACAAAAATGGAAATATTAAAAACAAATTGCATTTTACCCCTTTGAGAATCTGTTACCCTGGCATAATTGTTAGAGAAAAGATAATATTTAAAAAGCATTGATAATCTGAAAACAAACTCAGCAGCAAGTACCATCTGTCAGACATTTGTATTTAAAAAAAAATTCAAATATGAATGCATAACATCTGTAACTGTGTTGACACAATATCCAAGACATGTTGAAGAAAATTACTTATAAAAGAGAAGATTTATACAGTCTGAGATTGCAGAATACAATTTTTTATCATTTCAAGTGACAATAAAGATGATTTGAAATTTTAACTTTTCAAAAGTGAAAAGGTACCCTTTCTGAGGAATGACCCTACTACCCAAAATGTACGACCACCTGAAAGATTGTTCTGAATATACGTACGTAGATCTTTTTTTATAATATTCGGTAAATGGCAGGAATTTTACCAGTGTTTAAACAGTCTGAAGTTTTTTAATTAATCTTTTTCAGCTATGCCCCTTTTCCACCCTCTGACATACTGCTGTTGTGCATTCCATGCTCCTGATTAAAAACTCAGGGTGACCGTGCCTTCTCTACGGCTGCCCTGAGGTTGTGGAATAGCCTTCCTCTGAGTATTTGGTTCTCGCGCCACAAATAAATTCCTTTAAAACTCTTCTTAAAGAGTACCTTTCTCATTAGCCTACGAATCTGTGGACATTATGTCCAGTGATTTGCAATTGTAAGTAATGTGACATTTTAATTATGCATTTTATTTGAACACGACCACACTGTGCTGTGCGTGGTTCCTTTATTGACCTGACCGCACTCTTGCGCTGTGCTGTGTGTGGTTCCTGCATTGACCTGACCGCACTCTTGCGCTGTGCTGTGTGTGGTTCCTGCATTGACCTGACCGCACCCGTGTCCTGCACTGTGTGTGGTTCCTGCATTGACCTGACCGCACTGTGCTTTGTACTGTGTGTGGTTCCTGCATTGACCTGACCACACTCCTGTGCTGTGTGTGGTTCCTGCATTGACCTGACTGCACCCATGCGTTGTGCTGTGTGTGGTTCCTGCATTGACCTGACTGCACCCATGCGTTGTGCTGTGTGTGGTTCCTGCATTGACCTGACTGCACCCATGCGTTGTGCTGTGTGTGGTTCCTGCATTGACCTGACCGCACTGTGCGTTGTACTGTGTGTGGTTCCTGCATTGACCTGACTGCACCCATGCGTTGTGCTGTGTGTGGTTCCTGCATTGACCTGACCACACTCCTGTGCTGTGTGTGGTTCAGCATTGACCTGACCACACTGTGCGTTGTACTGTGTGTGGTTCCTGCATTGACCTGACCACACTCCTGTGCTGTGTGTGGTTCAGCATTGACCTGACCACACTGTGCGTTGTACTGTGTGTGGTTCCTGCATTGACCTGACCACACTCCTGTGCTGTGTGTGGTTCAGCATTGACCTGACCACACTGTGCGTTGTGCTGTGTGTGGTTCAGCATTGACCTGACCACACTCCTGTACTGTGTGTGGTTCCTGCATTGACCTGACCGCACTGTGCGCTGTGCTGTGTGTGGTTCCTGCAGCCTCCGTGGACAGCGCCTCCCTCATGGTGTCAGAGGTGGCGGACCTCCCTGACCGCAGCTGCTCCTCGGAGGACCTGTGCTCCCTGGGGGTGCAGGGCTCCCTGCACTCCGCCTCCGACCTCTCGCCCTACGGCACGCCCCACACCGCGCCCACCGACGGCAGCTGCACCAGCCTGGAGCACAGCGGCCGCTGCCCGCTGTGTCGCCACGGAGCCCCCGCCCGCTGCCACGGCAACCCCTGCTGCCACGGCGACGAGGACGGCGGCTGCAGCGAGTCCTCCCGCACCCAGGACCCCTCCCCCGATTGGTCGTCGGAGCGGGAGGAGCCCAGACGCTGCTGGGAGAAAGCCAGTAGGACGCTCGTTCTTCCTCAGCCGCCCCCTCTTCCTCCCGCTCCCGCCTCCTCTGCAGCCTACGCGCCGCTCCCGAGCCCGGCTTTGGGGCCCCCTCCTTCCCCCCCGCCTGCCCAGCTCCGCGGGCACAAACTCTGCTTCAGCGTCTGGTCCCCTTCCTCCTCTTCCTCCTCCGCCTCCCAGCCCCCGCCTGGCTCCTCCTCTTCCTCCAACCGGCCCCGGGCCTCACGCTCCGGCAGGAGGTACCGTAAGTTGGCCCGGATCGTACGCTCCACCAGCGACCCAGTCTCCTGTGCCTCCCTGTCTGGAAGTACGTGAGTCCCCCCTCCCTTCTGCTCTTACCGAGTCTCTCTCTCTCACCTGTGCCCCCCTTCTGCTCCTACTGAGTCTCTCTCTCACCTGTGTTCTCCCTCCCTTCTGCTCTTACTGAGTCTCTCTCTCACCTGTGTTCTCCCTCCCTTCTGCTCTTACTGAGTCTCTCTCTCACCTGTGCCCCCCTTCTGCTCCTACTGAGTCTCTCTCACCTGTGTTCCCTTCAGCTCTTACTGAGTCTCTCTCTCACCTGTGTTCTCCCTCCCTTCTGCTCTTACTGAGTCTCTCTCTCACCTGTGTTCTCCCTCCCTTCTGCTCTTACTGAGTCTCTCTCTCACCTGTGTTCTCCCTCCCTTCTGCTCTTACTGAGTCTCTCTCTCACCTGTGTTCCTCTCCCTTCAGCTCTTACTGAGTCTCTCTCTCACCTGTGTTCCCTTCAGCTCTTACTGAGTCTCTCTCTCACCTGTGTTCCTCTCCCTTCAGCTCTTACTGAGTCTCTCTCTCACCTGTGTTCTCCCTCCCTTCTGCTCTTACTGAGTCTCTCTCTCACCTGTGTTCCTCTCCCTTCAGCTCTTACTGAGTCTCTCTCTCACCTGTGTTCCCTTCAGCTCTTACTGAGTCTCTCTCTCACTTGTGTTCCTCTCCCTTCAGCTCTTACTGAGTCTCACTCTCTCACCTGTGCTTGACCCAAACCCGCTCCACCATCAGCCAGCAAAATAGGACTTTACAATCACAGGCTTTCAGTTTTTCAATGTGACTTTCAGTTTCAAGCTTAAAAGCAGATGAAGAGCTTTTAGTTTAAGGTCTCTGAAGATTAGGAATGACCTTTCCCAGATCCTGCGGGGAGCAAAAACTGTTTGCTGTTTATTTTTAAAGCACAGCTTAAAAGACGAAAAAGCCTCTTGTTCTGTTGCCTGTAATACAGTATATACCCGACCTGAATCGTGTGGTTCCTAGACTGGGGTGAAAATCGTGGGGTCAGTAGTCCATATTGCATAGTGCTCATTTCTAACGTGGTGATATAAAATGGTGATATAAAAACAAATTGATTTATTGATATATTGATATGTTTTTCTACTCATGATTTAGGAAGCTAACCCAGCAAACTATTTTTGTGTTGTAAAATAATGCTTTATGTTCATTTGTCTATCAAAATGAAAAAATGCTTACTGACTTGAACCATTGTTTCGGAGACCTGGTTCCTGGAACTGTGGCCTGTGCTTTTTCACATGTTTACATATATTTACTTCTGTATAAAGTGTATTTATGCCCTGCCTGTTTATCCACCCCTCTGCTGCCCCCTGCAGGTGATACCTGCGGCTGCACCTCTGCTAATAACCCACCTCCTGAAGACTCCCCACAGACTTCCCCAGAGCCAGGTACCTCTGGCCTCTGTGTATGCAGCTAAACTGTGCAGTCACACACGTAGTACAAAACCCACAGTGCTCCTGACACATAACTATCCTGCTGTAAAATCCAGCTATGCCAGTTTGGCCAACTTGGAAATTGATAACGCTGGTCTAGCTGGGGCGGCACGGATGGTGCAGTGGGTAGCACTGCCGCCTCACAGCAAGGAGGTCCTGGGTTCGAATCCCCGTCGGCCGGGGCCTCTCTGTGCGGAGTTTGCATGTTCTCCCCGTGTCTGCGTGGGTTTCCTCCGGGTACTCCGGTTTCCTCCCACAGTCCAAAGACATGCAGGTTAGGCTGATTGGAGAGTCTAAATTGCCCATAGGTATGAGTGTGTGAGTGAATGGTGTGTGTGCCCTGCGATGGACTGGCGACCTGTCCAGGGTGTATTCCTGCCTTTCGCCCAATGTATGCTGGGATAGGCTCCAGCCACCCTGCGACCCTGTTCAGGATAAGCGGGTTAAGATAATGGATGGATGGATGGATGGTCTAGCTGGATATGAGCTGGTCAACCAGCATGGCGAAGCTGATAATGGATCTGATCTAACTGGGCATGAGCTGGTCAATCAGCTACCAGCTGTTTCAAAACCTAGCTTGAGCTGTTTTTTTCAGCATGGTGGCCCTGGAGTGCCAGAGACGTTTCAGCTATTTTCACCATCAGAGCCAGAACGCTATACAACTGGATGAGTTAATATTCTCGGTGAATGCAGTTGACCTTGTCACTGCAGTTCCACCATTTCATATTCAGACCCAGATTGGCTCTTAATAATTGATCAGTTCAGCTCGGGTGAAACAAAAAACTTCCCTGAGAGTTAACTCTAGAAATTAATATTGTTATCTGTTATATTTCTTCATTATCCTTTCTTCCACTCGAGACATGTATTGATGCAATAGTGACAGCTCACCACAGCATATGTTTCTGATTATATTAGTATATATTAGCATCAAAAACTATTAGGTCTCATTTCCAGATTGAATGGAAGACTATGCATGAGGAAGATCAAGCTAACATTAAAGTTTCTTTGAAAAACCCAAAATTAATTATTTAAAAAATGTTTTGCAGTTAGAACCATATATTTAATGATATACAGTAAAATTATCAAATTTCTAGTAAAAACTTGCTAACATGTTAAAGTGGCCAAGCATTCACACATGCTGGGGAAAGATCTCAACTTTAAGTCCGACCACATTACCTTACATTAATGGCATTTTGGCACTGAGGCGAGGTGTGAATCCCTGTCAAAGGTACTACATATGTTGATTAATTACCCAATGAGCCATAGAAATGTTGTGTGCAGGCGAGAGTACAATAATGGATATGGAAAGGAAAATGAAGGGAAATGGAGAGATACAAGAGCATTTATATGGACTTGGCATGACAGTGACTTGAGAAAATACAATTACAGTGATGTAAGATACTATGCTTTGTCTGGTCGAAAGACATTGCCCAAGGTGATGAGAGAATAATTATTTTGATCTCTCTATGTATGTAAAAGGCAAAAAATTCGGAATTGGTGGAAAAACAGAGGCAGATTAAAGGCTGCCTCTGTCTCTATCACCCTGTCATAAAGCTCTGTGAATATCACTCTCACCCTGTCATAAAGCTCTGTGAATATCACTCTCACCCTGTCATAAAGCTCTGTGAATATCACTCTCACCCTGTCATAAAGCTCTGTGAATATCACTCTCACCCTGTCATAAAGCTCTGTGAATATCACTCTCACCCTGTCATAAAGCTCTGTGAATATCACTCTCACCCTGTCATAAAGCTCTGTGAATATCACTCTCACCCTGTCATAAAGCTCTGTGAATATCACTCTCACCCTGTCATAAAGCTCTGTGAATATCACTCCCACCCTGTCATAAAGCTGTGTGAATATCACTCTCACCCTGTCATAAAGCTCTGTGAATATCACTCTCACCCTGTCATAAAGCTCTGTGAATATCACTCTCACCCTGTCATAAAGCTCTGTGAATATCACTCTCACCCTGTCATAAAGCTCTGTGAATATCACTCTCACCCTGTCATAAAGCTCTGTGAATATCACTCCCACCCTGTCATAAAGCTGTGTGAATATCACTCTCACCCTGTCATAAAGCTCTGTGAATATCACTCTCACCCTGTCATAAAGCTCTGTGAATATCACTCCCACCCTGTCATAAAGCTCTGTGAATATCACTCTCACCCTGTCATAAAGCTCTGTGAATATCACTCTCACCCTGTCATAAAGCTGTGTGAATATCACTCTCACCCTGTCATAAAGCTCTGTGAATATCTCTCTCACCCTGTCATAAAGCTCTGTGAATATCACTCTCACCCTGTCATAAAGCTCTGTGAATATCTCTCTCACCCTGTCATAAAGCTCTGTGAATATCACTCTCACCCTGTCATAAAGCTCTGTGAATATCACTCTCACCCTGTCATAAAGCTCTGTGAATATCACTCTCACCCTGTCATAAAGCTCTGTGAATATCACTCTCACCCTGTCATAAAGCTGTGTGAATATCACTCTCACCCTGTCATAAAGCTGTGTGAATATCACTCTCACCCTGTCATAAAGCTCTGTGAATATCACTCTCATCCTGTCATAAAGCTCTGTGAACGAGCTGTGTCAGCTTGTGGCTTGGGGCTCAGAGCTCGGTTTTCAGGGCGAGTCGGGTGGATTTCCACGGGGTGGGAACTAAACATCAAAACAGCAACCTGACCTTGACGCCACCATTACTCAGCATCGAAACCGATCTGACCGAGGGACAATTCCTCCACCTAATATCAGATCGTGCTGCGCATCCAATTTAATTCATCCCTGTGTCCTCAAAACATGCCAGTGGTCAGGGGGAGAGCTAAATCTGCATTTCTAATATGCGTGTTTTCTTTGTGACCTTCATCCAGCAAATTGAACTATAAATCAGGACTAACAATTCTGTAGACTGAAGGCAGACCAACTTTACACCCAACAACAATTCAGTGAAAGCCAAAGACCAATGAAAACAATATTGTAATAAATAAACCCTGTCATTTAGCAGTTTGTGAGATGTGGATATTGTTTAACCTTATGCAGGTGGGCCTGCATGCATGTGCACATACACTCAGTGAGCACTTTATGAGGTATTTATTAGACCTATTTTTTAGACATATTAAGTCTTCTGCAGCTGTAGCCTATCCCGTTAGAGATTAGATATATTGTGTGTTCAGAGTTGCTCTTCCGCACACCACTGTTGTAATGCGTGGTTATTTGCATTCATGTCAGCTTTGACCAGTCTGGCCCTTCTCCTCTGACCTCTAATTAACAGCGTGTTTCTGAGATACTCAAACCACCCTGTCTGGCACCAACAATCATTTCACGGTCAAAGTCACTTAGATGGTAAATGCTTGGCATTTATATAGCGCCTTTCTCTGTACAATTAATGCTTCTCAATCACCCATACACACACTCACACACCAACAGCGATTGGCTGCCATGCAAAGTCACTTAGATCACATTTCTTCCCCATTCTGACATTTGGTCAGACAGCTGAACCTCTGCATGCCTTTATGCATTTAGTTGCTGCCACATGATTGGCTGATTAAATATTTGCATAAGCAAGCCGGCGTACAGGTCTACCTAATAAAGTGCTCAGTGAGTGCACGTGTGTGTGTGTCTGATGTGATATTTTGGCGGGGTGTTTCAGCTGCGTGTTTGGAGCACACAGCAGTGGTGTCGCGGAGTAGCGTGTGTGTGTGTGTGTCTGATGTGATATCTGGGCCGGGGGGGGGTGTTTCAGCTGCATGTTCGGAGCACACGGCAGTGGTGGTGTCGTTCCCGCCCTCCGGCAAACCCAGCATCCTCGGGGGCAGGACGCCGAAGCAGGGCGCTAAAGTGGACGTCCGCCTCAAGCCCCGCCCCCTGCACGCCCTCTCCGGCGGGCGCCCGCACTCCCTGGCCGACCTCAAGACCTACAAAGACACCAAAATCCTGGTCGCCAAGTTCCTGGAGCACTCCAGCTGTGGTCTTCCCCCGGAGGTGCGGCAGGTCGTCAACAACATCAAGTTCGTCATCAAGTCCGACGAGAGGCACATGGAGGAGGCCATATTCAGCGCCAACATCATCGACCGGGTGAGCGAGGGGAGGGCCTGTGAGCGAGAGCAGTCTAGAATGATTGTGTTTACTGCATATAGCGGCTTTTATCCCCAGCGCTCCAAGGGCTGTACAGTGAGAATAGCGGGTAACACATTTTGCACCAGAACACTACAAAACACATACATTTGGTTGGCACAAAAGTGCAATTGACAATTCTAGACTGGAGACATAAAAAGATTTGCAGATAATACTCTGCTTAAAGCAAGGCTTAACACGGTGCTCAGTCTTATCCTGGAAAGGCTGGCATGGATGCTGGCTTTAATTCTAGCTCAGCAGTAAAACACTCAATGATAGGGGTCTTGATAGGGGACCAGGATGAGATTTGTTAGTTTAATTAGTTTAATTGAACAAGGACAGGTTTACTGACTCCCCACATGTGCGTTGGTGCCCCCCCCCCCCTTTCCCTAGGTGATGATGCAGTCGCAGCACGCCGTGGGCACGTCCAGGAAACGGGCCTATGAGGACCTGCACTTACAGAGCTGCGGGGCCCTGAGCTCCCCCTCCACCTCCCTGCGCAGGCCCCGGGGCCCTGGGCCCGGCCCCCCGGTCCTCCCCGACCCCCCCGGCCCCCCGCCCGCCGACCGCCCTCACAGCCTCGTCAACGTGTGCCGCGAGACCATCCTCTGACCCCCCTCCCGCCCCACGTCCACCAGGACACCTGTGCTACCGTCTCCGATAGTGTCCTCTCAGACAAACATGCCAGGAATGAGGCCTCTGTCTTCCGCCCTCAGTGGAGGTGGAGGAACATGCAGCAACAGGGCATGGGGGGGAACACCTGCTTGTCCACCGCGGTGAAAAAGACACCAGGACGACTGCCCTCAGGGGAAAACTTTGATTGTTTTTCTCTGTAAAAACGAGCTGGTTAAGAAGATAAGGGACTGCTCAGACAAAGGCAGCTGGGCCATGTTTTTTTTTTAAATAAAGGGCACCTGAAAAAGCTCGACGAAACTGTGAACCTGACAGATTTTGAGAGCACAGAGGCTCCTGTGAATTCCCATTGATTGGGAATCTGACCAGCTAGCTGATCATGCTTGAACCACAGCGGGACAGGAAAAGTGGGCTTAAAGTGGACTGTATGCCACTTAAAAAAACAAAAGAAAAAAAAGATTGTATAACTTACCTCAGTGTGTTCTTATCAGTGTTACAATAAAAATACAAGTTTTTTGTGAGACTGTCCTTCAGTGCCTGTCTGTGTGTGGCACTACAGTACTTCTGCATTATCCAAAACAACAAAAACACTACCGTTACTATGCATCAGGACACAATGCAGGAATAATCCATATGAATAAGAAGCTGTAAATATATTTTTGGGGGAAGCCATTTAACTCATGTAAATTTCATGTTCTTAATAAAAAACCGTGTGTGTTCTTTGGAAGCCACATTTTCAAGGACATTTATAGCACTATTGCACAAAATTAACTGAGGATCCCTATGTACAATAATACTAAAATATACACTTTGTGTCTCATCACATCATGAAGCACATCTTCACAGCCTAGAGAACGGGCCAGAGCTTCAAATATGGCCTTCAAAGTCAGCAGTACTGCTGGCGCTGGAACCGTCTGATGGCCCATAGTCCAATAATTTCGGGAGAATTACATCACATTACATTACAAAGCATTTAGCAGACGCCCTTATCCAGAGCGACGTACGACGATTACACTTACCTGGTGTGTCAGGTTTAAACTGGTCCAAGATCAGAGGCGGGAAACGGAAACCAGCAGCGCTACTGACCCAGAGAACAGTCCTGGGCCTGCGAGAACTTACAGGTCGCGCGGTTGGGCAGCCCGGATCGCGAAACTCGATACTCAGTCCTCGCCGTCCAACAAAATGCAATTACAGAGAAAGTACACAAGATGGCAGTACTTGATTTATAATACTTTGAGACTCTGGTCATAGAGCAAGCAGATGCTTTTCAGGACAAGTGTTTTATTGTAACACAAAGAATATGCATACAGAGTAGCTCTGTATCTAATGTCTGCATGTTTCGACTTTGATATTTAAAGGATATACCACATACGTGTATTACCAATGAATGACAGTGAAATAACAAGGAATATGACAAATGTGTGGCTCAGGAATCCGTTGGATTCATATAGCAAATTAGTTGGCGAATGGAATTCATTACCATGGTTTTCGTAATTTATTTTATATATCTAGCTATGACTCAGTATAATATATGTAATCTAGCAGCCGTGGTGCTTACTGCGTGTCCACTGACAGCAAATGTAAATGGTGCCTGCCTCAATATGTCAAAATCTGTTTTCTCTAAGCTAGAACGTTCTGACATATTCTTGATATACAGATGTGGCAAACGACCGCAAAAGACGCCTTTGCTTACGAACACGGAACTTTATTACGCATGCGCGTGGGCCATAAGCGGTCACCCTAACCCTGGAGCAGTTCCTTGAATCCGCCCATTTCAGCATGCCTACCACCAATCGGCTTCAATATGGAAAACAGTGCTGAAAGAAACCAATCAAACTTGCCTGCGACTCGAAACCGTACGTATCGATTGGTTTTCTTATTGTCAATCCTCAAGAATTGTGCGCTTTTAGAACAGCTACACGTCTGATGGAAATCTATGGTTCAAGATCTCAACGGCGTCTTGTGCACTCCTCTTATAATCACTCCTCTTAGCTAGGTAGTCAGTTTGCTAAACCTGCGGAAGAAATACGTTGACATCAGACTCTAAAACTTGCATGACGGAGATGTGATCTTACTATTATTTTTGTTATGGGTGGTTTAACCGTCAACTACCATAATATGTCAGTGGCAAGCCATAGCTAACATATTTAGCTGCCTTTATCTGAGACGCTAGTTAATAATAGTAGCTACAGGCAGAATTTGTGCGTTCTATTAGAAGTGTACTTTCGGTTTGGCGTCAAAGCCGGGAAACGCGGTGGTCGCATATGACATACCATGCAAAAATCTATAAAACAGTTAGCTAGCACTGAATGTCACTTTGTTATGCATGACTCTTGGTAGGTGGATTACGTTAGCAAAGGTTGAGGCGTAGATCCTGGCTAGCTAGCTAACGTTAGATTATATGAATTAATTCGGAATAGCAGGTCGGACACTATTTGATGCGGGCTGTTTTTTCTCGTGTTATGAATATCTCATTTTTTGCTTTTGTATGGAGTATGGTTGCTTTCTCAAACTACATTGACGTTAGCACTGTTAACTGCGGGTCCATCATCACATAGTTACTGCGTTTCTAGTAATCGCCCGGACAACTGAAGATCAGCTAAATTACGATTTGTACACAAAGGAGCATTTGTTTCTTCTGGAATCCGGTTAATACTACTACTACTGTTTGGACACGTATGTTGGTAGTACTGTATTTTTTTTTTGACTGACAGCGTCGGATGAATGTCAACGAGTTTTTGTGATAGCCAATTGCGGAAGCAGAGGAAAGAAACGTTTAACAGTTCAGACGCACTGACGCTATCCCATGCATAGCCAGGTGTGCAAATTCGGGATAATGATACTTGATATCTAGTTAATTATCAAAGAACAGTGTTACGTTGAACACAGTTTTTGAACAGACAAGGCTGCTATTGTAAAAAAAAAAAAAGCATTTCGAAATGGTGGGATTCGGAGCAAATCGAAGAGGAGGTCGTCTTCCGTCCATCGTCCTGATCGCATTGATGGTGGTTATCCTTATCATGTCGTTCAACTACTGGACAGTGTCCAACAAGCAAAGCCGCCTCCTGGACGAGATGGCGGAGGTGCAGACGCAGGTGAAGCGCACGGATGCAGCTCGCAGCCGTCTGGAGAAGCGCAACTCGGAGCTGATGGTGCAGGTGGACACGCATCGGAAGCAAATCGATCAGAAGGAGAGCGCGTTCAACGCGCTGGACAGCAAGCTGCATTTTTGCGATACGCAGCTCAAAAAGTGTACGGATGATAAGGTAGGGTCCTACCGCGCGACCGCACAACTAGCTGTCCACCACTGGCGCGTGCAAATCGTATTAGCACCTTTCACTGTCCTCAGACAGTTCCGCTCAGAAACAAAGTTGTCTGGAGTCCAGCTGTTGTGGTGATTCATGGTTTGGAAAGAAACGGCAAGCGAACAGGCTTCATTTCTGTTGTAATTATATTGTTACTCCAAGCTGTTTGCAACACTAACGGGGTCCATAAACTTAATCATTGGTAATGGTTTGTTAGGTACTATTGCGTACTTTCAAACCATTGTTTGACAATGGTACAACGCCCTAGCTACAGCGCGTAAAACCTGCGCTTCTTGCTTCTGTCCTGTGGTAATGACAAAAAATAGCTGAGCTGTGAAACGTGGCTGCCTGTAAGGAGCGGAACTCGTACTGAACTATTTGGTACGGTTGTGAGCTGTCACGTCACACCGCTTTAAAGCAGGAGACTTGCGGAGTAGGACAGATGACCCTGCACTGAGACAACAGCAGTCTTCATAAACCATGTAAAGCCACGCCAGAGCATGCTAGATTAGATAGCCTTGTCCTTCATGAATGTGGGTCCTTGTGTTAATACTGCGTGCAATGCAGGCATATTTTAACAAACAATTATCTCACTATGGTAGCTATTATTGGAAAGCTTCAGGTTTGCCTTGGCTCCCTGTTATCCATTTATGTACAGCTACCATTCCACTTGATTGCGAAATATCCTAAACCTATTTGGAGACTGTTTGATATCACACTCGGTGCACTGTAAAAAGACGATTTATTCCATCTTCCAGGCTAATTGTGTCCCTAAACTCAGTGTGTCTTTGCGAAGTCAAAGTATTTCCTGGTTAAATAAATACAAATGAGGAACATGTAGAGGCCAGGATTATTCTTTCACATTTGTTTCTCAGGGACAGTTTAGATGCCTCTAGCTATTGTAGCCTCTCGTGTAATTAAGTTTTCTGTGTAGCGACAGTAAATTCCACTGGAGACAGATATTAATCGCCAGAGGACAGGGTGTGTGACAAAATTTGGGTGAATTCACGAGTGGAACGGACATCAAACACATGTAATGTTCAGTGAAATTCACAAGTTGAATTTCATTTCCTGAATGAACATGGCTTCAAGCCCGGTCCCACACCCTGTACTTCACTGTGCTGATTAACATGGCACCGACCCCCACCCTAGAGTAGTGTACACCAATGTGTGGCTGTAAGTAATAATCAAGAGGAGAAGGAGAAGAAGTAGAATGCGTTGACAGCACCTTATCGAGTTTTAAATAGCGCGCGCATAATGCATGTTTTCTGCATGAGTGTGTCAGTGCAAAAGAGCAAATTTGAGAAATCCAAAAATTCATTTTCCAAAAAAAAAGAAATGTTGCTTTGAATTTTTTTATATTTTGTCAAATAATGTAGCATATCAAGTAATAGACCCGATTAAAAAAATAAAAAATAAATACATAAATCTAGGCTGTCTGGATTTTCCTGGAGATACAAGCGAGTCAGCCAAAGTCTGCAGAAGAACTGTGGCAAGTTCTCCAATATGTTTGGTACAACCTACCAGCTGATTTTATTATGAAACTGCAGGACAGTGTTCCAAAGAGAATTAACGCATTTAAGGCGAGGGGTGGTCTCTACAAATATTGATTTGATTTAGTTTTTTTAACCATTCACTTGCGCTTTATGGTGTGTTAATGTTTCAATGTCTAAACCTGTTAATTTCCTCATTTTTGAAAGCATCTTTGCTTTAGTGAATTTTCCTTTTGCCAAAGACTTTTTGCACAGTACCGTGCAACTTGCTTGTGTGTCAGTGTGTTGCTCATGGCTCTGCTCGCTGTTCTCCCCCACTGTTCTGGTGAGGGAATGAATGGCCCGGCTAATAGATGCTGTGTAAACAGAGAGCTCCAGATGTAGCCTTTTCGTTAGGGAACCGCTCTGTGTGCATGGCGACGGAAGCTTTGGGCCTTCTCTGTTGCCATGCCACACGATCCCACCCCTCTGTGAAATCTCCCTTTGTGTCCCTTCCCACCCAAAGCTCTGTGTCATTGCTCAAGGCACAAGTCGGTCCAAGGGGTTGTTTGCAGTTTGGATTGTGTGCGTGCCCTCTCAACCAAACATTATCCAAACGGCTGAACTAGGGAGTAACCCCGTGTATTTCACTTGCTCAAACAAACCAGGCTTTGTAAAGTTTAGTGCTGTGCTTCAGTCGCTTTGTGTGTGGTCTTGTGCCCTTTCTGCTCACTGCGATGTCAAATTCCAACTAGGGCTGGTCGATATAACCATTTTCTGAGCCTCATGATGTCTATGATATGACAGGAACAGGGCCATGCTGTTTCCATGTAGTAGGTAAAAACATGACTACGAGGATAAACAGTGAAAAGGTTTTTCAAATATAATAGGGAAGTTAAAAGACATTGAATAGATACAGGTGATGTTTTTTTCCCCTGGAGGCATTTCACTTTGGCTCAGAAAATCTCCCCCTCCACTGACTACTTTCCTGGGGAAACCCCATATAGGCCACAGATTTTGAATGTCTACCATATACCGAGCAAACTGTATGTCTCCTTACCATTGAAGCCAGAGCATTCCCAGGGTATGCGTTCTGTACCGTACCTTGTATGTATTTGTGAAGGGGAGTGGTGAAATACCATACTGAGGCACTGGACAATGGCAAAGCAAACCTCTTGCAGTTCAGGAACAGAGAGAATAGAAAGAATGCCGGATCTGAGGATTCAGTGGGGGTCAAGAATATATTGACATTACTGCGCAATAGGCCTGACTAGGCACTCCTGCTGTTCTCTGAAGGGTACACACATCTACACACCCTCCAGTAGCTTGCACCTTGCAGTTCAGTAGTCACCTGTAGTTTTACTGAAGTTCTTTTATTTTTATTGCTGCCTCTTATATGGATTTCAGCACACTTGTCCCCGGTTATGGTTATGCACATTGTTGTACGTCACTCTGGAGAAGGGTGTCGGCCAAATGTCAACAGTGTCTCGTGTCTTCATCTCAATCATGAAGACAATGTAGCTGAAACAACATTTTTGCCATTGTTTGACGTACGCCGACAATAAGAGGGGTTTTTTTTCTTTAAACTAAATTCTGTATTTATCAAACATGTTTTGAAATTGATTCCATATATCATTAGATACTTCCTAAATATTACTGTCACACAGTACAAATTGTGGTCGGATTGCTACTCATTCTCAGTCAAAGATTAAGGCTGCACCGTGATTTTTGGTGGGAAATTATATGTGCATTATATATTCATAAATATGGATGTGTAGCCATTCAATTTGCTTTCATTCTTATTCCAAAGGCACAGAGCTAATTTAAACTGCATTTCAAGTGCATAACTACTTTAGAAATGTATTTTTCAGAACATTACTTCATTTAAAATTCTGTTGATGCTGCATTTAAAATAATTTGAAATGTGCTCAGAAATTATTAAAATTGGTATTGGGCCCGTTTTTTTTGCGAATAAAGGTGCTTACTCGATCAGACTTCATGACACGAAGTTCCAGCAGAGGGGACACAGCGTAAAACCATATTGGGGTTTGGTTGAAGTGTGTGCCATTGTTTGTGTGAGAGCGTGAGTTCTCAGGCATGCCTAAACCAATCATTATTACTGAGGTCTCTCAGAAGAAGCCTCTTCCTCTTTGTAGTTCCCGTTGTCCCCTGTCCTCCTCTCTCCATCCACAGTCTCCCTGAAGCCCTGACGCAGTAATAGCGGTAATCAGATATTACCTGCGCTGTAAAAGTCAGGGGATGGCGCTCATAAATTCCGGCGGTTGTTATTGGGTTGGTATTCGACTGCGGCCCGAAGCCGCCGGTCGTTTGATGCCGTTGCCGATGTTGCCGTGGCTCCAGCAGTCGCTAGGCGTCTGTGGGGCATGGGAGGGGTAGGGAATGTCCAGGTGACTGAAATAGTTTTCCCCACCCTTCCTTGCATTTTACCCACACACCCACACTCTCACACACTCAGCCACCCACACACTCACACACACAAATGTTCTGTGTTGGTAGAAATGCTATTTTTAGAATTTCTATAAGCTTGTGTAATTTTCTGGTGAAACTGCCATAGTTTGCCCCATTACATTGGAATGTATTCTGATAGCGCATTTCACAATGAATTGTCACAATGCTCTTTATGGAAAATCCTGGCCTAGCCCTCCCACAAGAGCAAGCCCAGGGCAGGGAAAAACACCCTGGTGAAATTTAGGACCTCGGGAGGAACCGGGCTAAAGGGGGCGAGCCTATCCTCATCTGGCCGGCTGTGGGTTTTAATGACCAATACGGCCGATCGGTCAATATTCGTGCTAATGAAATTCTCCACGCTTAGGTGACAGTCCTGAGATGGCGGCTCAGGTGGTGAGGAGCAACAGGCAGCAGGAGGGTTGGGGGGGGGGCGGTGATGATGATGATGATGAAAGGGAGGCTGGACCGCAGCGGTGGGGGTGACCAGGTGATGGCATTCTTGGGATTCAAGTAGGCCTGGGCAGTATATCGATATTATATTGATATTGTGATATGAAACTAGTTTTTTGTCTTCGGTTTTTGTAATATCGTGATACGGTGTAAGTGTTGTCTTTTCCTGGTTTTAGCAGGAATACTCAGTGCTTTTCATTAAATTCAGTATTTACTTGACACAGGAGTAGCCTATACACAAATAGGCTTTACCATGAGGTATTAAATGGCCTATATCAGGATAGATAGTTTTGGCAGGTCATCGGTTCAAGGCGAGCATGAGGGCGGGAGATGGAGATGGCCGTTAATAAGTGACAGTGACTAAGTGAAATGGCAACAGGGAGTGACAGAGACACAATTGGGGATTTGAAAAGTGGTCCTGCCAGGAGTAATCTATGGCTGCATAGCTGCTAGGACTGGGACCGGGTGACCAGGCAGTCATGAGAGGGGAGGTGGGGTCACACCTGGTTTACAGGTGATCGTACGGAACGGATGCCACCCCGCAATAACTCTGTTGCTACAGGCTTCTCCCACCCTGTCTCCAGACGGTAACTGATTATAAGGCTGATCAGAAAGGCAGGCCTTGTATCTCTATTTAAATATTGAGACTGTGTCTGGCTCCCTTGTAAGTGAGTTCTGCAGTAGTGAGGCGCTTTAGGAGCGTGAACTACCACTCCTCAGGTTTTTAAATATTCCTGGGACTACCAAGTAGCCTGTGTCTTGTGAGTGACCTTGTGGGCTTATAGGGTTAAAGCAGGTTATGTACTCTAGTGAAAGTCCATTCAGAGTCAGGAACAAAACCTCTTCCGATACTGAGTGGGTTGCCCCACGCCAGTGAGGCGACGCTGGCATTGCGGTGATGTGCCTGTGCTTCCAGGTTATAGTCGAGATGCGAGCGGCTGCATTCTGCACGAGCTGGAGATTCTTCAGCGAAGTATTCGAGCAGGCCGATAGCACGGCATTACACTAATCTAACCTGGATCTAACGAAAGCATAAATCACTGTTTCTGCGTTCCCTAGTGACGTCCCTAATTTTAGCTATGTTCCATTCCTGAAAGAAAGCAAATGTTTTGTTTTTTTTTCTTACACGTCAGTAGTAACACCAAAGTCTTTCACAGCCATATTTGGTATAAGCGAACAACCATCAAAATTTAGTGTAAGAGTACGCATGTTTTTTGGACCTAAAACTGATAAGAACAGATAGCCTAATTAGGTATCTGGGCCTTGATCTCAGCAATGCAAGTCTTTAACCATTCAGGTTACTTTATTTGTGCCCATAGGTAGAAAACCGTGAAATTGGAAGTGCTTTGCCAGGTTTCATTGAAATGTATATCTGCATGTCATCCACATAGCCCTGAAACTACAGCATGTGCCCTAATAATATTGCCAAAAGCAAGGGGGAGCATAATGAGAAGAATTCTGGTCCTAGCACTGATCCTTGTGGAACACCATATTTCATCACTGTAGCTGGACTTATCAAACTGTTTCCTGTCACATGGGTATGATCTAAACCATGCCTTGAGGTTCAACACACCCCAAGAAGTCAAGTCAAGAAGTATAACAACAGCCGCAGAGTTACGGTCCGCTGTCAGTAGGAGGTCATTAGTTACCTGTGTGGTTTCAGTGCTGTGGCAGGCTCTTAATCCTCATTGGAATATTTCACAGATATGGTTTGAATATGGTCTGAACGAGGGCTGTACCATTAGTCGGTTAAAAAAGTAATAATAATTAAAGGTTGGGTTAAAACTAGGTCATTTATTTATTTATTTATTTATTTAGGACATGCCATGGGAAGTCACTAGTATAGCCGGTGCTTGACGTGGGCTACTCGCCTATACGCAGTATTGGCACTTGTTTGTTATGCTAGGAGAACCTTGACTTCTTTTTAGCACCTGGTACTCTTTTCTGCCCCTGTCAGCACATGAATTGGGCTGTTACTCACTTAAGTTTTTTTGCCCGTATGCTAACTTTCTTGCTTAGTGCCACTTGTTAGATATCAGTACATAAGCTAGGTAAGGTACGGTATGCATGCTAAGTACCACAGTAAAGACTAGTTTTTGGCTGCTGGTTTGTTTTTGCAGACTTCTGCAATAAATGTAAGCTTAAATGTAAGTTAAAGAAATTAGAATTCCGATAACGGCAGAGGCCTCCAGATACATTAACTGAATTAGGAATTTTGAATTCTGAGTATGTCTGTATAACTGGTTGCAAAACACGCTGTTTATGAAACTAGAATTCCGCTGACGCCTCCCAATGCATTAATGAAATTTGGAATTCTGAGCGTATCCACTTGACTCCATTTACAAACTGCAGATAAATCTGTAGATTAACTGTTGTTATTTTGTTCTGACTCGAGCATGGAGAATATCTTCTATTCCACAGCGACTCGCAAGAACTGTAAACAGACGCCTTGAAAAAGCACTGCATGCTACCACATTGTTTTAGCTTGGTCATGTTCGCAGTTCATAACTTAAAATGTCATCGTGCCCAAGCCACAAACATTAACTAGTGTACAGGTAATCAGTTGACCATTTACCCATTTTCCCAATTCAGGAATACGAGGCAATTAAACAAGGCTCCACAATCCTAAAATCCAGGGTGGTTTACTTTGAATGATTAATGTGTTATTTTAAGTTTGACTGAAGGGGAATTTCAAATGGTGTACCTGGAGTAGTTCCAGGCTGGTAACAAAAGCCGTCTAATCATGGTAGAGCAGGAATCATGTTAGCCTTCAGTGAGAGACCGTATTTTTAGCTGAGTCACATAATCAGCATTTAATAGATGAAACTACCCTGAAGTAGTTACTTGCAGTCACTGCTCCGATGGAGAGTATGTGCAAGTGTCGTGATATAGCCCAAAGAATGTGGAAGTTAACCTGGTTTCTGTGTAATTAACAACGGCTGCTCTGTTATCAGGAGGGAAATGCAAGCATGAAGCAATAAAGCTAATTATCTTTAGCTTGCGTGTTCCTGTTCCTCTGCAGTTCCCATGCAGTGTTAAAATATTTATTTTCCCCGATGCGCCATTTGTAAACAGAGACTGTTTGCAGCAATGTGCCCATACAATCATTAAACGTAGGCCTATTGACCCTTGGTATGGTCACGCTGGGGTGTAAACACTTTTACAGAGTGTGTTTTCAATATCTCCAGCCCGATTCATTTATGCAGACGGGCTAGATACAATAACAAATGCCGGTGGCGCGCGTCATTTTAGGCGGGTCTCTTATTCCACACTTTATTACATGTTACACACACCATTACATCATGAGAGAAGATGAAGCGGGCCAGAAGAATGAGGCCCCGCGCGTCAGACATCTTAATGCTGTCAGACGTCTTAATGCTGTCAGACGTCTTAATGCTGTCGTATTTCATCTGCAGTTTAAAAAGGGCTGTTTAGAAGTTTGTGCGTGTGTGCATATGTCTGTGCATGTGCATATGTCTGTGCGTGTGTGCGTTTATGTGTATGTGTACGTGTACGTGTACGTGTGCTTGTATGTGTACGTGCGCGTATGTGCGCATATGTGTGTGTGTGTGTGTGCTTGTGTGCATATGTCTGCGTGTGTACGTCTACGTATGTGTGCGTGTGAGTGTACATGTACGTGTGCACTTGGGTGCATATGTCTGTGCTTGTGTGCTTGTGTGCGTGTGTATGTGTGTGCATCAGTGGTGTCCTTGACAATGAGGCATTAACAGAAGTGGCCAGTCTCGCGGGAGAGCAGCTCCCTCATCTGATTTGAGACAGGCGTGTTAATGGTCCCGGGTCCGGCGTCTTTATCTGAAGAGCTCTCCCTGCGGCCCGGCGCTCCTCGTACGGCGTGATGTTCTTGTCAGAGGAAAGTACTTGCGGCGGCAAGAAGCACGGCCGAGGGACAAATTAATCTCCAAGAGATACAGTCGTCGGAAAACGAACGGACTACAGCTGTGTTTGCCCCCCCCCCCCCCCCCCCCTCCGAAACCACCACCCCCTTAACCAACCCCTGCCCCACCAACACCCCCCCAGCCAACCCCCCTGGTGTTTTTTTAGTACAGCCCGCGGTGCGCTCCTTCCCTCAGTGACACCTGGAAGCCGCTGCCCCCTGCACTGCGGGTTCAGCACAGCCAAACCACAGACAATGTGTACACTGGCTACTTCTTCGCAGGAGGTTTGACCAAATACGTCTGTGCCTACGTTACTGGGCTCGCTAGTGTGCTAGTCTGTCACTGTAGGTTCCCTGGTCCTAAAAGCCGCTGCGTTCCAGGCTTCTCTGACGGAAGGAAAGTAGCCAACGATAAACGCTTGAGCATTTGCCAAAACGAGGGCACACTCCAATTTATGTCAGATAATATCTTGGGAAATAAAAACATCTATTTATTTGTCTGTGCACTGGGGGGGCGGAAATCAGACCACAGAAAAAATAATGAAAGTATAAAAAAAATGTAGCATAGATTTAGGTAAGAGCAGTCGGAGGGTTGCCAGTTCGGTCTTGCCCTGGGTGTGTTGAAGTGTCCCTGGCCAAGACCCTTAACCCCTAAATGTGTGTGGATGGGTGAATGAGGAGTATCAATTGTACAGCACTTTGAATAAAGGCGCTAGATCATTTACCATTTAATTTGTCAATGGGAAAATTGACATTTTGAGCGAAATATAGGTATCACTAGGGGGGCGACTTCATACCAACTGGCGAAACTAAGGCTGTAAAGTGGGCGCGTCGGTCAGGAGGCCAGGCCACGGCCCCCAGGCCACGGCCCCCGAGTGCTCGACGCTTCCCCGACAGACGGGCGGCACGCCAAAGCTCTTTTTATTCCCGGGAGAGTCGCGTGGAGGCAGTACAGTAATTACGGTTCCTCTTTCTGCGCTCTTAATTGTGGGAACCTTCTCCTGGTTTATGACCTCGTTAGGTGAGTGTGTGAGTGTGTGAGTGTGTGTGTGTGCGTGTGTGTGTGGAATGAACAAAAAGGATCTTTTTATTGCCCCCTTATCTCCGATGGTGTGATTTAATTGTGCTGTAAATCGTGACTGATGAGGGGAGCTAGTTTGACTAGGCCCTGGGTTTCTGTGATCACAGATCCCATCAGTCCTCCGGGATTTTTACCCCTGACCAAAAGAAGTGTGAAATACTCAGAATATGTGTTCAGATTTGACTGGTTTTTGCTTCAAGTGGGGATGGAAACATTGGCTGGCCTATTGGGTTCTTTCCCCCTTAAAAGACTATTTATTAAGTAGTATCTAGGTTTTCTGGTTAAGATCCCTTTCTCATGCCGTGTTGCTAGTACCTGAAAATCCCCTAAATTTCAAATAATTATAATAACAAACTATAATAACAATAAAATGACACTCACAGACAGACCCACTGAATAATTCCCCCTCTTTTCTTGTGGATATACTAATACTGACCTATTTTTCTAACGCAGCTGTGTGCTTGAGGTGTTTATGGAGGAGGGGCAGAATGTGTGATGGTGATACCGCACAATCTTTACTGTTCTCTTTATTGATGTTCTACCGTAAGGCCTTCCAGGCTTGTTCTCCTCCATCCCTGATAAGCCTGCTCGACCAGTATAACCAGTCCAGGCACGGTTGTTTTATTCTCTGTTTCAGTTCCGTGTGTTACGTGTGAAGCAGTGTGTGTGTTTGGACGGGTCATTCGCATTAGCCCTCATTAAACACATGCTCTGTTTAAAAAAAAAGTTTTACTCTTGGCCCAAATTAGAGTTAGAGAGTTAGAGAGTTAGAGAGTTAGAGCGTTTGAGAGCGTTTGAGAGCGTTAGAGAGCGTTAGAGAGTTAGAGAGTGTAGGGGTCCTCGCACGGGACTCCAAATTATGTAGGGTCCTCGCACGGGCCGCCAAATAACGCAGGGATTTTACTCTCTACGAAACCCGAGCGCCAGTTAAACGTTCATTAGCAGTATAACTGCAAAAAGTAATCAGTCTCATAAAATTACTATTATCAGAAATATCTAACCACAAATTTAGTATTTTAATTAATAATTAAAATAACCAATATTAATGATTAAACATACCGATAACCTGAAGGTTGGAAGTTCTTCGAAAGACTGCTTTAACTCGGCTCTCATGTCTATGTGATTCCAAAACAGACACCGGGGTTTAATAAAATATATTTATTAAACAAACGTAAAACACAGAACAGATAAACTAACGGGAAGTTAGTAAGGAAATTTAGTTGGGTATGTGTGTGCGTGTGTGTGGCGCGCGCGTCGCTTGAACAAAGGAAAGGTAAAAGTGGGAGTACGCTAGAGTTCTGGGTGTGTTAGTTATTGTTAGCTGTGAGAAGACTACTTGCGTAGTTTACTCTATATATGCGCAAAAGACGGCAAATCAATTCACGTACATATATAGCTAACAAAATACGTTCCAATGATAAGACGGCAAATATGGAAACACAGATTCACAAAAACAGTTAAGACTAAACTAAACACTGGCTATGCCTGAGTGTTTGTTCTCTTACTGAGTCCATACGCATTGGATCCAAAAGACGTGCTGT
The DNA here is from genome assembly GCF_963514075.1 of Conger conger. Taxonomy (NCBI): domain Eukaryota; kingdom Metazoa; phylum Chordata; class Actinopteri; order Anguilliformes; family Congridae; genus Conger; species Conger conger. The sequence goes on from NC_083765.1 coordinate 53,002,643, forward strand.
CCTTGTAGGAGCCGCGATGCTGCTGTGAATGTGTGTCCTGGAGAGATGCGCAGGCTGGGGCGTCTTAGCCGCGCGTTGTTGTCTGGTCCGCTCGGTTGCTGGAAGGATGTTCGTTGGTCCCTTTTCCGGGTGGAAAAGTTTCTTGCTGTTGTTCTTTGGTGAGCTTTGCAGGGGTAAACTGATGTAGCGTTCCGTGTACACCAGTTTCCACTCGCTATAAGCCTCGAAGTTATCGCGAGGTAACTGGGTGTGTCCGTAGGCCTGGTAGTGCAGCATTCAGCCTCTGTCCGAGTCTCGGAGCAGATGAGCTGAAGCGAATGGCCAAAAAGGGTGCGTCGAAGAGAAGAAGCAGAAGAACAGAAGACGCAGAAGAGAGATCCCCAAAACGTGTCTTGCTCTTATACGGGACCGTTTATTGCTCCCGCCATTACGGGATTGGCTGAACCAAGTTAGACGTCATTTGTGGTGGACGTCGCAGAATTTTCCTGTGGGAATGTGGAAGTTGTAGTCCCTACAAGAGTTAGAGAGTTAGTTGCTTTATTCATCATGATTATGGAAAACATGAGATGTATCTTCCTGGTGTAGTACCACAGAGTGGCAAACAACAGTAGCAGCAGCCACAACCAACAACCAGACAAACATTTCATGGCAGCAACAACAACAACAACAACAAACATTTCATGACAACAAACATTTCATGGCAGTGACATATGTATGTACATAAGTGTATCGTGCAGAGCACACAACATCGCACCTGCTGTCAAAGAGTGCATGAAGTGCTGATGGTGTATTACCCTACTATGACTGGAGTTGAAAGGTGCCACAGCAGTCTTTCTGTGCCGTCTCGTTTTTGCCTTGGGCTGAATTATCCTGCCACTTCTGGTTGTGCTAATTAATTGGCTCTGGTCTGATTTCACACAGGCTAATTTGGAAAGTGTTAGTTTTTTGGTGTGGACTTGGTGAGACCTTAATTACATGACATTACATTATTGGCATTTGGCAGACGCTCTTATCCAGAGCGACGTACAACAAAGTGCATACCCATAACCAGGGATAAGTGCGCTGAAAGACCCTAGAGGGAAGTACAATTTCAATTGCTACCTGTACAACAAACAAACATTTTTTTTAACAAACAAATAAATAAACAAACAAACAACAAAGCAAAAGTGACCAAACTTAACTATCCAAATACTGCTTACCTAGCCAACTAAAAATACCGAAACACAAAGTAAATCACAAAGACAACAATTAAGGTTCACAGGGAGGTAGGGAGGGATGGGGAGAGGTGCTGCTTGAAGAGGTCTTCAGTTTGCGCTTGAAGGTGGGGAGAGATTCTACAGTTCTGACCTCAACGGGGAGAACAGACAGTAGTCGGGAGCGTGAGGTCGTGGTTCGGAGAGGGGGAGGTGCCAAGCGGCCTGTGGAGGCTGAATGAAGAGGTCTGGCAGGGGTGTAGGGTCTGGTTATTTTTTGTAGGTAATCTGGGGAAGACCCCTTAACTGCTTGGAAGGCTAGCACCAATGTTTCGAATTTGATACGAGCCATGACAGGCAGCCAGTGGAGGGAAGTAAGCAGAGGGGTGACGTGTGAGTATTTGGGAAGGTTGAAGACCAGACGAGCTGCTGCATTCTGGATAAGTTGGAGGGGCCTGGTGGCGGACGCTGGGAGGCCAGCCAAGAGGGAATTGCAGTAGTCCAGGCGGGACAGAACCATCGCTTGGACCAGGAGCTGGGTCAAGTAGGGGGTGAGAAAGGGGCGGATTCTCCGTATGTTGTATAGGAAGAACCTGCATGACCGGGTCACCGCCGCAATGTTCTCGGAAAGGGACAATTTGCTGTCCATCACCACGCCGAGGTTCCTTGCACTGGGTAATTATCATAGCAATTATTTTGCTTGCTTGTTTTGTAATCCTTTTAATCCGTTTCTCCATTTATTGGTATTGTTGGCAGATAGACAGCTGATCCAGACAATGCAACAGAAGTTTACAATGGACTGGATGACACTTTGATAGAATAGTGTTTGTTCATATTGAATGAAGCTTTCTGAAAAAGTACAGCCTTTGGTTACTCTTTGAAATTACCTTTTTAATGTGTGTGTTCAATTTCAGCCGACTGTCGATATGTGTGCCAAGATATTTATAATCAGGCACAGTATTGACGATCTCTCCTTTGATTGCGAGCGGGAGAATCTCTGTATTGTGTTTCCCAAAATCGAAAACAAGTTCTTTGGGGTTTTTTTTATTTTTACATTGAGTACTGCAGTTGAGTAACCGGAGCGCTTGTCTTTAATGAGAATCTTTACGATGAACGTGCGCCAGGAATGCTATATCTCAGCATAAACGCAGCGGTTCACAGCTGAGAATGCTCAGCAGACTTGCCGGCCCCCTCTGCAGGCCACACCAGGGAATGCAGGCGAGGGGGATGGGGAAGAGGGACAGAGGAAGACGTGTCAGCCGAACGTGTTAATCTGCATGCTTTTGAAGACTTTGTGATGTGTCATGGGACACAGTGCCCATGGGCCTCGTTAAGTTACATTGACAACGTCTCGTTAGATCGGATGTCAAATGAATTGTATTACTTGCATAAGCATGTGTGTTATATAGCTACTGTTTATAAATGTGTATTCACATTTGTGAATTGACATTTTCTGGGGCAGTCTATAGCCCAGTGGCTAAGGTGCTTGTCTAGGAGCTGAAAGGTTGGTGGTTCAAGCCCCAGTGTAGCTGTTGGGCCCTTGAGCAAGGCCCTTAACCCCCGCATTGCTCTAGGGGGAGATTGGCTCCTGCTTAGTCTCAATCAACTGTAAGTCCCTTTGGATAGAAGCATCTGCCGAATAAATGTAATGTGATGAATATTGCTTTTTCCCCCCGCCTCCTTTGCTGGTTGAAGCGGTTGTTTGTTGTCAAGGGCAGCAGAGACGCGAAAGCTCCCCTGAACACGGCTGATGGTGCCGGGGTCAGTGAGGGGCCCGCTCCACGCCACGAGACGCAGCAGACAGCCTGCCGCGCGCGGAGCTCCGGCTCCCTCGAGTCCCAATTCCAGCTGAATCTCCAATTTGGCTGCTTTTTATCTTTTTTTCATAAATCATTCAGTTCCACTGCCACTGCTTTTAAATCCCCCCCCCCCCGTCCTATTGCCAGGGCGGAGAATGTTGGGGCAACAAAAGAGTGTGGATTGATTTTGTGTGTGTGTGTGTGTGTGTGTGTGTGTGTGTGCGCGAGTGTGTGCGCGAGTGTGTGTGTGTGTGTGTGTGTATATGTATGTGTGTGTGTATGTGTGTGTGTGTGTATATGTATGTATGTATGTATGTATGTGTGTGCGTGTGTGTATATTTGCAGGTGTGTGTGTGTGTGTGTGTGTGTGTGTGTGTGTGCTCGAGCTAATAGAGAGGAAGCGTAGGGGCAGCAGTGAAATGTGTTTGTGCAGCCTCCGTCCCACACAGACCCGATTGGGGCTGAAATTGGGTTTGGAGTTAATCCAGTTAGGCCTCTCGCTCAGGTTTCCTCCCGTTCCCTGGGAATTCTCACAGCGGGACGCCGGCTCCTCCATTAGCTGTGACTCAGGAGCGTCTGACAGGAGCGTGAGCTGTGGGCTTGTAAAAAAGAAAGGGCCCACAGCATTTGTTTATACACTGTGATCACTTTATTTTATAGACCTGTACACCAGCTTCATTCATTCATTCATTCATTATCCTAACCCGCTTATCCTGAACAGGGTCGCAGGGGGCTGGAGCCTATCCCAGCATACATTGGGCGAAAGGCAGGAATACACCCTGGACAGGTCGCCAGTCCATCACAGGGCACACACACCATTCACTCACACACTCATACCTATGGGCAATTCAGACTCTCCAAACTCCAAACAGAGAGGCCCCAGCCGACGGGGATTCGAACCCAGGACCTCCTTGCTGTGAGGCGGCAGTGCTACCCACTGCACCATCCGTGCCGCCTCTACACCAGCTTGTTAATGCAAATATTTAATCAGCCAATAATGTGGTAGCTTCTAAATGCATAAAAGCATGCAGATGTGGTCAAGAGCTGTTTTTCAGGTCAAATGTCAGAATGAGGAAGAGATGTGATCAAAGTGACTTTGACTGTGGAATGATTGTTGGTGCTAGACAGGGTGGTTTGAGTATCTCAGAAATTGCTGTTCTCCTGGGATTTTCACACACAACAGTCTCTAGAGTTTGCAGAGAATGGTGTGAAAAACAAAAAACATCCAGTGAGCAGCAGTTCTGCAGACAGAAATGCCGTGTTAATGAGAGACGTTAGAGGAGAATGGCCAGACTGGACAAAGCTGACAGGAAGGTAACAGTAATGCAAATAACCACACATTACAACACTGGTATGCACAAGAGCGTCTCTGAACACACAACACTTCCAACCTTTAAGTGGATAGGCCACAGCAGCAGAAGACCTATAAATCTAATAAGAAGTCTAATAAATACCTAATCTACTCGCTGAGTGTATGTTACAGTGCATTATCCTTCAGTTGTTTTTCTTCCTGTTGGTTTGTGAATGTCCTGGCAGCATCTCAGCCCTGCTCTGAATATGCGTGTCCTGTCATGTACTGCAGTCTGAAGGATCCTACGGACAGGCGAAACGAGGGAGCGTTCTGTTGAGCCGTCCTGTCGGTTGACTGCACATCACTCGTGAATATCAGCCTGCGTGGCCTGTAAGCGTTGCAGCGTGTCATATTTCCATGCGGGTGTAGTCTGCCGTGCTCGCTGAGCTGCGCGGTGCAGCACGCCGTTGCACTTTGCGATCGATGCGGCCCAGACAACACTTCCCAGCTGCTGAATGGCGTGTTGATACACCGTGGCTTAAGCCCAGGTCATTTATTAAAAGAATAAACATTTGTAAAAAAAAAAATCCACTGAATACAAAACTGGAATCGTTCCCGTAGTCGACAGTAATGCCGCCGTATACGTCACAGACCAAATACGGATGCCAAATTGCGTGTTCCCTTTAACCACAGCTTGCCAATTCAACCAGTTGGCTAGTGAAAGCGCTGTTCAGAGACGATATCAAGGCAAGCTCTTGCCTGTTACATCTCAGCGTGCATGCTAACATGCGTGAAGATAAGTTCGACGTTTGGCAGCTGGACCCGGTTAACCAGCACATTTTCGGAGGAAGCAAATTCCCTTTGTTATCTTCTCGATCGGGGAAGCCGCCGGCGTTACGAGAGGCCTGTATCTGTGCCTCCTGGGTGTTTTGGCTGCACAGGAAATGTCTAATGGCCCTCAGGCTCACCAAATCTCTGCTCCCTCCCCCCCGCAGGTGAAGCAACAGAGCGATGCCTCCTCGCAGTTGTCGGAGATGCAGAGGCTGAATGGTAAGTGGCCAGCAGGGGGCGCTGATACGCCGTGGGGAGCTCTGTGGGCCTGAGCTGCTGGTGTTTCTGTTGTGCGAGAGCACGGCGTTGGTTTGCTTTGCGGATGCTTGGGGCCAGCCTGTAGCCTAGTGACCTACGAGACTGGTGCTTCGAGTCCCGGTGTAGCCACAGTAAGATCCCTTGAGCCCTTGAGCAAGGCCCTTAATCCAACATTGCTCCAGGGGGGATTGGCCCCTGCTTGGTTTAATCAACTATCACTTTGGATAAGAGCATCCGCTAAATAACTGTAATGTAATGCAATGTAAAAATGCTGGTAATATTTAGTTTGATACGGCTGTTTTTTTTTTTTTTTTTTTTTTTTTTTTTTGGAGTTGGCTATTGAAACAAGCTCTTGAGATCTGATCTCTCGGAGTCTGGATCCAGCACTCGCACCACTGTACAGCACAGGAGTCTGTCATGATGTGTGGTATGGTGTTACACGATGATATTACTTAGCGTGTGTGTGTGTGTGTCTGTGTGTGTGTGTATACAGAGCAAATGAAGGATCTGCGACAGGAGTTCCTGAAACAGGAGGAGCAGCTGAGGGAGGTGAGGAAGAACAGCACCTACCTGGAGAGGAAACTGGAGTACGAGAGGTGAGACGCACGTACACACACACACACACACACACACACAGACACAGACACAGACACACACACACGCACGCACACACTCACACACACTCTCACACACACACACACACACTCACATACACACACACACAGACACAGACACACACGCACAAACACACACACACACACACACTCGTACACACACACACACACTCGCACACACACTCGCACGCACACACACATGCACGCACACACACAAACACACTCGCACGCACACACACACACACACACATACACACGCTGTATATACACACAAACACACACACACTGTATATACACACACACTCACACACACTGTATATACACACACACAAACACACACACACTGTATATACACACACACTCACACACACTGTATATACACACACACAATCACACACACACACAAACAAACAAACACACACACACACACTGTATATACACACGCGCATCCACAAACGCATGCGCTCACACATACAGTCCCCTCTAACAGTATTGGAACAGCAAGGCCTATTACTTTGTTTTTGCTACACACTGACTACATTTGGGGTTGAGATAAAAATAAAAATAAATGAACATGAGAATTCTGAATTCTAGCTTTTATTTCCGGGTATTTACACCTATATATGTTAAACTTTGAACATAGCACCTTTGGTATCAGACCATCCAATTGACCACATGCGCACACACACACTTCCCATCTGCTGTCCTAATGTCTATAATTCCCCTCTGAGTCTTAGCTTAAGAGTTATGTAGTATTTTGGGTTCTGATAGCAAAAGAAAAAACGATGGCTCATTAATTTTGAGCTTGGGAAACAAAATAACAGTAACTTTGGCACCAACCTGCCTTCTCTTTCTCTCTCTCTCTCACTCTCACTCTCTTACACTCTCTCTCTCACTGTGTGTGTGTGTCCGTGTCCCTTTGTCACAGCTTGCAATGCGGACGTCAGATCGCCCAGCTCAAGGAGGACTACGACGACGAGAAGAAGAAACTGGAAACGGAGGCAGCCAAGCTGAAACAGGTGAGCTAGCCAGCACTGGAAGGCAGGAGAGGAGAGATGAGAGAGGAAGGGGGGAGGAGGAAGAGGAGGAGGAGGAGGAGCTGCTATCAGGCGGGGGTCGGCGAGTCTCACAGAGGAGGTGCAGGCATCACAGCGGGGTGCTCGGAGGCACATAAACAAAGACTTGTTAGCGGAACGGTTTGACTGACTCGAGCAGTATTTAAAATTATATCGGCGCTGATTAAATCTAAAAGCGCACACGAGGTGCAGGGAAATGCTCTTTCTACCGTCAGTGGAGCTGCGACAAATTCAATAGACACTATACCAACACACCCTCGGGGGTTATAACAGCTCTGTAATCGAATTAGCTTGTGCTTTTTCCCCACAGCACCATTTTTCCACTCAGATCCTTTCATTATACTCCGCTCGTGCACTGACAGACCAGACTGATACATGTGTCCTGTGTGCTCCACCTACTGGAGACGGAGGTAATGACTAGGGATGCAGGATAACACCAGGGTACGCTGGCCGATAATGGCTTGAAACTAAATTATAGGTGGTAGCACCAGGGAAGCAACAGTTTTTGTGCCTCATGTATACTAACTGTGAAGCTTCTTTCTGTGGAGACAATGTACAGGAACTCAGACAAACCCAAGCAGACAAACGCTTCACGAGAGAAACTAAAACCTTACTGCAATCGCACTGCCCAGCCAGACGACCGCTAAAACACAACACGAGTGTGCCGTACAGCCACCTTCAACACATTGGTTGTTCGTACTGGGTTAGTTCACAAGGGCGTGGAATGACGTAGGCATCTTATCTGAAAGGGTACAAGTCGGTGCTCTAAAATGCGTATGTTTGGTTCAATAAACATACCTGACCTTGTTTTGACTGTTAGGGTTAACGATACCTTATGGCACCGTGTTATTGTTTTAACTGTCGCGGAATGACACCTTATGGCAACACGGTTTGATCTTAACTGTTAGGGGCCGTCACCATAGGGCGCCAGCAGACCTGTGTCAGTTGGAACAAAATGTCTACCCCTTAATTTCATTTACCCCAGCCCAAATACTTCACAACTCCTCCCCCTGCAACCAGGCCTCTCATACTGCGCTAAATCAGTGGTTATGTTAACATGTTTCAATCCCCTGGTGGGACCAAACCCATCTCTCCGCAGCTGTTAATCAAGTTAAATCAAACATCATTGTCAAAAAACTAGCCTGATCATAGTCCTCTGAGCCTGACCCGGGTCAAATAGGTAATTGTTTTGGAATGGAAATAAACACTTCTCTACACTTTACAGAGCTTGTCTGGTGTATTGGAACCTATGAAATACTCTCAAAGTGCAAACCCCTGCCATCTGGTCATCTTGGTTGGCTCAATAGAGTGCTGGGTTCCCTCGCCCAATTTCCCATGATTTTTTTAATGAAGGGATTTTGATTTCTGCCAAATATACGGACTGTGGTTGACGTACACTTAAGAGAGTTTCAAGTTTTGTTTTACGAGATAAGTTATATCCATTCATATCACAACCGTAAGTTTTGAATCTGTTATGTACGTTGCTAACAAGATGCTATACACAAAGAAAACTACAAAGGAAATGTTGCCTGCAGGCAGGTTGGTATGAAACTTGAGTTGTGGCCGGCGAAATATGACTGTTGTAGTTTCAGTGTTGCAACTGCTCAGCAACTTGCTTCTTTAAAGCACATAACATCATAGAAGTACACAGAGGTGACATGTTAATGGATGTAATTTAACTCGTAGAACAAAACGTGAAACTCTTACAGGTACATGTACCACAGACCTTATATTAGGCAGAAATGGAAACCCCTATGAGAGAAAAGCCTGAGAAAAAAACAGGGAACCAATGGTGGAAGAAACTGCCAGGTTTGGCCTACGAAAAGACGTCATCCCTGTAACACTCTATTGCACCAGGCAAGATCAATCGAGCGAGTTCCTAAAATCTGTGCTCATCAACGTCTTTCACGAATGCGGAAGCGTGGTTGTGGTTTTCATCTGCGCTGTGTAGTGTAAAAAGGGGCTTCAGCATAATCCAGTATGATCAAACACATATTTGTTATCGATATGTGGCCTTGAACTTCCATGTTGTGCACCCCTAGTAATCCTGAAACATTATCCTTGAAGCAGTCCGCCCTGGTTGATTTTCGCAGGTGATTTTATGTCGCCACCTAGTGGTGATCACCGTGATCAACCATTTATGACCTGAATTCAGGTCGAAATTCTGTGCCCATTCAAGTGCATTTTGTGAGATTTATTTCCCAGTTTACTGCTGGAGCCAGTGGTGATTCCTACAGATTTTTCCTGTTTCTCCATTGGTTACGGGGGAGGTACCACAGGTGAATAGGGGAAAAATATATATTTTCCTCCAATCCAAAGGACATTTTATATTTTGAACGGGGGCACAAATGCAAACAAAATGTGTATTATCACTTTTATTTATTTGTTTTGGAGCATATGCAAATTAGTTCATGAATATTTAAAGCTCAGTTGCACACTGCGTTTGTCTCAGTGGATTAAGTCCAGAGTTCATTTTTCTATTTCAATGTGATGAACGACTCAATAGCTGGGGAATTGGAGGGTTTTTTTTTCAGATATCCCTTCTCACCCGCGGTGCCTCCCCTTAAGCAGGCTCTGATTAATGACTTCCTGCGGCCGTGATCGAGCCGGAGTGGGTAACGCGGGCGTCGTCTCTCGTCTCTTTTCGGCAGAGTCTGCTGGAGAGCCGGGCCGTGGCTGCGGCCGCCGTGAGCCGCGCGGAGAAGGCCGCGGGGGCGGAGAAGACCGCCGAGCGCCACACCGAGTCCTCCAAGCGCCGCGACAGCCCCGAGCAGAAGGGTAGCCGCCGCCTCCACTCCCTGTTTCTTAAACTCGCAAATGTCGTCCGCTTGTGTCGTTATAGACGTTGTTTTGTTTTCTCAGTACAATGGGTACGATTTTTGTGTTAAGACATTGTTACAAGACCGCTGTGAATCCATTCCTGTCGTTGAAAAAGGCTCACTGACGTGTTGACTCTGACCCTCTACCTGTGTTTATAGTCCTTAAATTCGGGTTTCAAAATATGCAGTTGACGCACTGACACTCTGTACCAAAACATTGTACGGCTGTACAATAATTCAAGCTCATTGGTTGAAAACTGGTACTAATTGCTACAGCCAATTGTGTGGGGTGGGGGGGGGGGTTCAATGTTAGCGTGTTCGCAGAGAAGGGGGAGGGATAAACTGTGTTGCTTTTTGAGAGTGTTTGTTGCTGCAATTCCCCCGTTGACCGTCTGGAGTCTGACATTTCCTATTGTACCTTTAATGGTTGAACCATAGCCCCTCCTCCTGCAGTATGGTCTGCCGCAGAGGAATGTTCTGCAACCTGTAAACCCTGCTAACAGATACCCCCCTTCTCTGCCCAGTTGCCGTTGCCAAACTCGCCAGTGATGCAGGCATGCCTGGCATCGAGGACAGTGAGGTGGGGAAACCAGACGAAGTACAATTCGGTATGTTCTTTTTTACCTTCTATTCTTACTTCTCTTTTCATTTGTCTTCTCAGTTTCTCATGGCCGTTCGCCACACAGCACGCTTCAGATCAGCAGGAGAGGAAATTAATCCCGGGAAATTTATTCTTTCCTCCTCAGCTCTGAAAAAGCCCGCGATCACCCAGAAGCAAGCGGGCCACGGGGGAGACGGCGAGGTGAAGGAGGAGCGGGCGGGGGCGGGGGCGGGGGCAGGGGCCGGGCCGGGGCCTGACCTCCAGAAGGACACGATGCCGTTGCCGGGCGTGCCGTTGCCGGGCGTGGCGCAGTTGGGGGCGATGAACGGCGCGTTGCAGCAGCGCGTGCAGCAGCCCCCGCCACCCGCCGTGGGCGACCGGCCGGTGCTCTTCGACGAGGACAACAAGGCCGCGGTGCGAGCGGACGAGGTGGGGGAGAACCGGAGGCCCCTCAGGGGTACGTCATCGAGCGGAGCCGCGTGGAGCCGCTTACCTTTCACCGCACCTCACCTTTCACAGGAAGAGCGTGTTCTTTCACTGCTCTCTTCCTGTCAGTCCGTAGACCTGTTCAGCCTGAAAACACACCGCTGTGTGACGATTCCAGCTCTGATTATCTAGAATCCCGCTCTGATTATCTAGAATCCAGCTCTGATTATCTAGAATCCAGAACTGACAGTCCAGAATCTATCACTGACAATCCGGAATAAAGCACTGACAATATAGCATCCCACACTGATACTCCTGTATCCAGCACTGATTCGATATTCTGCACTGGTAACACAGAGTGTTTTCTTTATGGTCGATGATCTACCTTGTTGTCAGAAAAGCAATAGAAGCCTTTCATTGGTGTGGAGTGGCACTGCACCATGGGGGGGGGGGAGGTTTACCCGTTTAACCCCTCTCTCTGCTACCCTAGGAGGGAAAGCAGACGGTTTGGACATGAAGGGCGTGGTCCTGCCACCGCCCCCCAACCCGGCCCAGGTCCTGCCCAATCCTATGGAGCAGCAGCGCGCCCGAGACGCCCCGCCCGCTCAGCTGCCCCGCCACCGGCAGAGTGAGTCACAGCACGGAGTCCTGATCCTGGAGGGCCAGGAGCCGTACCTGCGTCATACACGTCATTGGTCCGGATTCAAATACTTCTCTGTGCTCGATTGATCCTGCCTGGTACATTTGAGCCAACCAAGAGGACCAGGTGCAGGGTTTGGACTTTTTGAGAGAATTTCATCGGTTCCAGTACATCACACAAGCTCAGTAAAGCGCAGAAAAGTATTTGAATCCAAAATGTATGTGTTCGATGCAGGTCTGCCAGGACCGTTTCTTGTTTTGTTTTTTCTCACCTCAGCTACATTGATCATTGATGTCTTAGACTGAATATTCCCTGTCTTAATGCTTAAGCCTGGTAGATAATATCCAGTTATGAAGACGGGCGCTTGGATGGGTGGAGAAACCTGTGGAACTCCCAAAACCAGGTTTGCCTGTCCCCACCTTGGTCCCATGATGACATGACTCAAAATCTCTGACTCCCGTTCAGACATGACCTGCCTGTGTGCGAAAGGACTCCGCTTTCGACGAGGGAACAACGCCCTTGCTGACGCATGGGTGTCTTGCGCGTCCTGAAAAGCGCGGATTCACTCTCAGAGTAGCCGTGCCAATCTTGGATCAGTGTTCCCTTTTAGCTTGATTTTTAGCTCGTATTTGGGTCAAATACGTCATTGTTTTGGATTCATATACTGTGACCTGTGCTCGATTGATAGTGCCTGGTGCAATTGAGCACCAATCCAAAAGGAACAGAAGGTGGGGTTTGCACTTTTTGAGAGTGTTTTCCGAAACACCAGACAAGCTCAGTTGAACGCAGAAAAGTATTTTCATCCAAAACTATTTTGGGTCCAGCAAGTGGAATCCTGATTGTAGATCAGCATAAAAATAGATGTTTTTATTGCAGTGGAGCAGGCCGGTTAGATAGCTGGGGTCCTGTATCCTCATATCTGAGGGCATTGCAGGTACCGAGGCTGCAGCCTGGTCTTGGCCATGCAGGGGCTGGATGCACGTTGCAGATGGCTGGTTGGCATGGGATTGGATGGCCCGGTTTGCCTTCCTTACAATTCAGCATAACAGAAGACGTGTTGCGTCAATTTGTCCACTAGGCATGTGGGCCAATAAACTTGTGTTTACCTGGTGGCCTATGAGAGGGAGTGTGAGAGGGAGTGTGTTTGAGAGTGTGTGTGTGTGTGTGTGTGTGTGAGAGTATGCTCCATTGCCTTGACATCGCTATGGTTTCAGTGTGTTACGACCAGTTTATATTTCGGTGATGTATGTTGCCACGAACGATTATCACATTTGACGGTCAGTCGCAAAGACTTTTAGAAGATAGAACGATGGACGAATTGAGGTCATCGCCATCACTGCTATGCCCATCGCTGAGATGCAAGTTGTGTTGGACTTCGACTCAATTTTCAGGACAAACTTACTATAGAATGATCATATCTGTAATTATGTTTAGCGGAGCTCACAATGACTCCACTTTGGCGATGCGTTCTTAAGTTTCTACTTTTTATGGGATACGGCGTTCAAAATGAAGCGATAATGGGATGTTGGTGACAATGTAGCGATATCCATCGTCTGATCATACATCGGCAAACTATAAACTGGCCTTTAGGGTTGCCGGCTGCGATGTTGCGCATCTCTGAGCTACCGACTCTTGACAAGAACAAAGAACCTTCTGCTTTGCACACTGTTATGAGCACTAACTCCCAGGGTTTCTGCCACGTTGCTTTAACGTGCTTCAATCTCTGCAAATGCAGAGTTTCTGCAAATGTGTCCGTCTGCATGACTGTCCCATTCCTTCCCTCCAGTACCCGAGACTTCTGGGGAATCCCCGCATTCTGCTAATGTCACAACTTGGTCTGCTGGGTTGCCCGTGTACGCCAGTCTGTGCACTTGTTGCAACTGACTTGCCATTTACTCGTTGGGGGCACGATTTATTTCTTCTTCAACAAAAGAGGCTTCTGGTCAGAGCAAAAGAACCTCGACCATTGGAGTCTGAGAGAGAGAGAGAGAGAGGGGTATTTGGGGTTTGAAGGGGCGTAGGTTTTCTTAAGCTGTTACCGCTGCCTTGCTTGAGCTTTGCTTCATCAGACCCTCTTTGCCCCTTCCCCTAACAGCCCCCAGCCTCCATACCCAGACCAATGCCCTCATACCATCCTCTCCTGGAGCAGAGCCCCCATACCATCCTCTCCCGGACCAGTGCCCCCATACCATCCTCTCCTGGACCAGAGCCCCCATACCATCCTCACCCGGACCAGTGCCCCCATACCATCCTCTCCCGGACCAAAGCCCCCATACCATCCTCTCCTGGACCAGAGCCCCCATACCATCCTCACCCGGACCAGTGCCCCCATACCACCCTCTCCTGGACCAGAGCCCCCATACCATCCTCACCCATCTCCGTCCTCATCCGTGACTCTAACAGTTTTCCTGCTCTTTCCCTTACCTGTCATTCACTCCTTATTTATATTCTCCCCTTTCCCCTTCCCACATATCCTGTTTTCCCTCCTTTTTCCTCTGTTCCCACTGTATCCTTCTGGTTTCTTCAATTTCTTCTGTTTTTGTTATGCCTTTCCCTCTCCTCCACTGCCTCTTAACTCCCTGTTGCTCTCCCCTCCCTCCCTTCCTTGCTCTGTTCTTCTCTCCCTCTCTCTCCTTCTCTCTCCCTCCCTCTTAGGAATCTCCCTCTCTCCTTCCCTCCCTCGCTCCCTCCCTCTTTCCCTCTCTCCCTTCCTTACTCTCTTCTCTTCCTCCCTCTCTCCTTCTCTCTCCCTCCCTCTTAGGAATCTCCCTCTCTCCTTCCCTCCCTCTTTCCCTCTCTCCCTCGCTCCCTCTCTCCTCTTTCTGGCTTTCTCTCCTCACGGGGACCTTCTCTGCTTCCTGCAGGCCGGTTCTTTGACGAGAACGAGTCCCCCGTAGATCCGCAGCACGGCTCTAAGCTGGCGGACTACAATGGGGACGACGGGAACGTGGGTGAGTACGAGGCGGACAAGCAGGCCGAGCTGGCCTACAATGAGGAAGAAGATGGTGATGGTGGGGAAGAAGACGTCCAAGGTGAGCTCGGGGGGGGAAAGAGGACCCACCCCACCCCCCCAGCTGTGTCACCACTCCCCGCCACCACCCCCTCCACCTCCGCAGCACCCTGAGTTATCCCAGGGCCTCCCCCCCCACGCACACCCTTCATGAGGACCGGGATAGGGTCGACGGGGGGCCCCAGGTGGACCGAGAGAGCCACCCAGCCCTGAGCGGGCTGCTCTCCCCGTACCGCGATGCGTTGCTGGGCGTCCGCTCACATGCATTTTTCCCGCATTTTTGCTCTGATAACTCAAGGTTCTGCGATATCTCCTCCTGTTGTAAGTGCATGCGCCATCTTGCCGTGTGGTCGTCTTCACCAGGCTCATGCCGCCCCACTTCCTGTGCTGTGCTCCGCCCGCTTCCTGCGCCACGCTCTGCGTAATTGTAGCACCGTGCCCACTTGTCTGCCTCCCCATCTCAGCGCCCGCCATGGGCCCATCTTCCTCTGTTCACTTGTAGCCAAGTAGGTGCTTTTCTTTGTGTGTGATGCCCCAGTCTTCCCATGCATGAGTGCACACCTCTTTCCTACCATCGGTAGCTAACCGTAGGATATCGTCAGCAGTTCATTGTGATAGTGGACTGTTGACTGAGAATGTATTCAGTGTGTGTGTGTGTGTGTGTGTGTGCAGCTATTCACAGAAGGCACTGTTAGTGAAGGCACTCTTAATTCTTGAGTCAGTTTTCACTGTGTCCGTTTATGAACCACCTGGTCGTCCGCACGGTCCTGCAGGACTGGAGGGAAGGAACGGGGGTTGGCGACACCTCTCCAGCTCTTGCCATAAATCTGTGGTTTATGTTTGTTTGTTTCTTTAAAAACATAAAGGTGACACCATAATACAGGGAATTTCAGGAACAGACTAATTCACTGACGTGTTATGGAAGCATCCTACCTGAATTGAGGTACAGAGGTAGTCTGCCCAAAGCTAATTCCCATCTCGCTCTCTCTCTCTCTCTCTCTCTCTCTCATTCTTAACCTTGTAGATGATGAAGACCGTGAACTTCAGGGAGATCGTCCTGTGGACTACGGAAAGCGACACCAAGCCATCGACATCCTGTGAACTGCAGAAACATCAACAAATTTCTCACAGCACTACAAGGTTCACAAATAATCGGAACAGAAGGACCAATTTGTGAAAGAAATTGGTTTTTTTGGGGCCTTCTGGACCATCTGGGCTTTGGACGCCATCCAGCTGACTTTAAAACTTTTTATTTGCAAGTGGTCAGTAGAATAATTTTGAAGTACTCCGTGGGTGGTTCTAAGGAAAGAGGGTTATAAGGGTTAGATTAAGATTCCACGCAATAGCTGTGCGGACCCATTTATGTCCTAGTTTCTAGGGAGATGAAGTATATCTCAGTGCATCTGTCTGCCACAGCTCAAGTGATGTCTGCAATTGTGTGAGGATAAATTATTTCCAATAAATTTTTTTCAAAAATAGAGTTAGAATTTCATCAATTAATTAATCAATTTTTTTTTAATAAATTAAAATTTGACTGTAATCAATTGAAAAATGAAGTCTATGTAACATAAAAAGCAATTGTATATTGGTTTGTTTTTTTCTTTTTTATGGATTCTTTTTGCAGTTCTGGTTGTTTTGTAAAACAATGGTTAAATAAAAAGAAAAAACAGCAGCCAGTGTAGGTTTGGGAGGAGAGGTTATGGACCTATGAGCCCCACTGTCCCATTGGAGACCGAGCACCACTGTTATCCTGGGCCTGGACTCTTCTGGATACTGACCCAGATGGGCTGACTTCATCAGTGATTGATGGGAACAATTTTCCTGGAATATCATACTTTTTCTAACCTGGGGTCTTCCTGCTTTTTCTGTCCATTCTTTCTAGCCATTTGATAAATTATTTTTTTCCCTTTGCAAGCGAATTATGGTTGTCCGTCTCTATCTCTTTCCCTGTGTCTGTCTGTCTGTCTGTCTGTCTCTGCAGTTACAAAGCAGAGGACATACCTGCCTGTGAACAGCTAAAGCCAAGGACTTTCCTCTCTGCCCTTTAAACCCTTTTTTTTTCTGTCAGTTCGTGATTACGGGAGTAAATAGACGCGTCGGACATCTCCTCTCAGAAGGACGCTGCTGCTGCATGCGTTAAATAGCAAATTTGATTGCAAACCTCAAGGCAACTGTTGAGGTGAAGTCTGTGTATGGAAGAAAAACTCTGGTCATCTGGGCATCTGTTCTCTGATGAACAACTTTAAAGGCATTCAGTAACGTACCTAGATGAGAAACTTTCCATCTGTTGAGCTTCAGGAACTTCACTGTTCTTCCCATTGTCTTGGATAATGGATAATGTGTCCTAAAATGGCTGTGGTTTCAGTTTTCCATGTTTCAATGTTTTAGGAAAAAGTGTACAGAAGGTTGATGGTTGGCATATTGAATGTACCCTGGTATTATTTGATACCCTGGTATTAACTTTTTCAAAGATGTAAAATAATGTTGGGGAAAGGTATTTTGGGTGACCAAGACAGCTGTGAAAATGCTATAAATTCTGGCATACTATCAAATTTAGTCAAAGGACTACAGTCTTGCCTATGGATTAAAAACCTGCTACAGTTTAGAGGACGGTTCATTGCCCTCCACAGTACAGAAAGGACAGTGTGAAGTCTGCAAATATGTCAGCAGCACTATTTCAGTAGACATCAGCTGTCCAGACCTGAACAATTTATGCATACACCAATAATATTTTTGTCACAATGATTGTTCCTCATAATCATAAAATAAATGAGAATTATCTCTATATGGCCTGAATGCAATGTAATCGTAATTTATTAAAGGAAGGAATTTGGTGGCTTTTGTGCCTTGTGAGTTTTTGAGTCTTGTTTGGTTGGTGAACCAATGGGGTTAGGGGGGTGGGGGGACCTGCTGTTGTAAGTGACAGGAGTCTCATTTCTCAAAAAAAAAAGAAAAAAAAAGGTTAAATGTTTGGAAAAATTTACTGGATTTTTTTGAGTTGTGCAGAATAATGGCAAAAACTGATTAACAGCCATCCCTTAAGATATCAATATTTATATAGTTTTCTTTTGCCAAGCTTTTTACAGTTTTTCTATGGACACACCTTGCCGTTTTCAGCCTTTTCCGATTACTGTTTTATTTCCCCTGATTGATTCATCAATCAATTCGCATGTTAAAGTGCAGTATTTGATTGCTTATCCTGTGTATGCCATGACTTCCTAAAGTTTGTGACCTCATCACCAGAGTCTGGATATCATTCAAGTTATCTTAAAACCTCTTCGCATTTGAATGGATCTCTGTGGTCTCTATGGGAATTGGGGGATGGGGTGCAATTCAGCTGTAAATTATGCTGATGGAGTATGGAACACATTTGTTTGGTAAATTGCATTAAGGGTCTGAGGTTTCAAACCAGCCTCAAACCACCGTGCTGCCAGTATATATATAGTAGTTACTTTAAGGGTTATTTCTCCTGAATAATTTTTCCATTGACTTCAACAGGAACATTTGCATTGTTTTGTTATTTAAATGTCTTGTTACGTACTGGTGTTCATGATCACATGTATCTTAACGGGTGTTCAGGACCTGTAGAATTTTTCATATAAAAAAAAATATATATATATATATATATATATATATATATATATTTCAAAATGCATGGGATCTATTCCTACATTTCACCCCATGCAGTACCATGTAATTCCAATGGAGGGAAGAAGGGGGAAACTGATGTAGGATTAGATACCATCCACCGGAACTATACATGATTTGCTTTTGCCGGCAATAGAATGAATGCAGGACCTGTGTTCACAGTTTCATGGGACGGTACGGTGTGGTATGGTAAACCGATGTGAAATCCACTTGCCCTTTCTTACCCTATACTTGGGGGAACATTGTATAAAATGTATTTATGGGCATTTGAAGTACAGTAGTAATGTTAACCCTCCTGTTATGTTCAAATTTAGGGAACAGCAATAATGTTCCCGGGTCAAATTGACCCGGTGCATGTTTCACCATCTGAAAGTAGTTTAAAAAGATTTTTTTCTCCATAAACATAATCTTTAGCTCAATTAATATCAATTTAAGTAATATTTAGTGTAATCAAGTTTTTCACCTCTTACAGATCCTGGTTTACTGATCAATTTGTTTTCCATTAAAAAAATTATTTTCAGACTGTTTTTTTCTGTACTACTGTCACTGTTTCAAATCTGACCTCTTGCATTAAAACCACGTTTTTGCCCGCAGAACTACTGCTCACTGGATGTTTTTTTGTTTTTTTGCGCCATTCTCTGCATTCTCTTGTGCATGAAAATCCTAGGAGATCAGCACTTTCTGATACTCAAACCACCCTGCCTGGCACCAACAATCATCCCCCGATCAAAGTCACTTGCACGCTTCCATGCATTTAGTTGCTACCACATGATTGCGTGATTAAATATTTGCATTAATAAGCTGATGTACAGGTCTACCTAATAAAGTGCTCACTGAGTGTTTATCTCAATACATTTTACACACATTTGCATTGCATTTTGAAGTACTGTACATTTTGACATGAAATATTAAATGTATTGTTAATTAATTATGTATTTATTTTCCGTATGGGAAAAGCTATTTATTTTACCCTGGGTGCTTGGTGTCGTGCTAATGTATTACCATTGCACAGACAGTCTACTGTAATCTTCTGACGTTTCGTGCAGTGGACGAGATATTGATTTCATAGCCTAATAGCTGACAAAGACAGTTGAAGAAAAGGCTACTTTTGGGACGCAACCTACGAATAGCTTAATATATCGTCCTTATAGAATAGGTTATGCAATTTCATTGTGGTTTCTAACTTAAATCAACTGGTGTAGCCAGAGTTTCCACGTTTCTTTGTGCAGGTTTCTATACATTGTTGCAAGCATTATCTGTATTATGTAACCTGCATGGGGTCAGGTAGCAACTTGGGATTTACAATTGTTGGTTGTGCAACTAGCCTACGTACAGTAAAGAAGGAACGGATACAAGGATGCATTGAGGGCTCTCCCTGCTGAAAACAAAAACAGCTCAAGCTAAATTTTGAAACAGCTGGTAGCTGGTTGACCAGTTCAGACCAGCTCCATACTCCTCATGGTTTGACCAGCTCAAGATATGTTTTGAAACAGTTGGTAGCTGAATTTTACACCAAGGCAGACATTCAATCGGGACAGTTGGACCGCACTTCAGTAGGCTATTTCCCTCTCTCGGTTGATGCCCACACCATTACTGAATCTTGACGATACCTGTTATCTGCTTGCTTCATCTGCACAACTAAACTATTTGTTCACATGTGTGTTTTGCGTAATGACACTTTGGGTACATCCCAATCCTACTCTATCTCTTCTATTCCATTTTCAGATTTCCAGACGGGTGGAGGAAAAGGAAGAAAGAAGGGTGCATTTTTGGGACGCATCCTCGATTGACACGTTAGAAAATAGGCTACAATGTGTTGACACGAGTCACCATGTCAACATTGTACCCTACTTTCTAACGCATGAAGCGAAAGGTGACAACACAACACATAAGAATCGTCCTATGTTTAAGTTGCGATCAGCACTTGCGAACTGCAGCAAGCTATTGCTATTGTTGTCCAGACCCATACAATGTCAGCATGTAGCGCACTGGACGGAAATAAGTAACAGAACTACTGCACATCGGGATCTTTACATTCATTCATGTCATATCAGTTTACAAAAACACTATATGAAAACCAAAACTTCGAAAGATGGCCACAGCTCCCTACATCATCTAACTTTGTGACAAACCTTTGTAACAGTGTTTTCTTTCTCTCAGGATGTTTCATCGCGTATTTTTGTCTACACGTTATGTTCAGTCCTTTCTACTTTCTATTTCATCTTTCAGTTGTTTTCTTGAGCCCCAGACCCCAGATCATTTTGCTACCTCGCTGGAAAGGTGTACGGCACAAAGACAGATGAGAATGTTTTGTTTAAAGAACTGGTAGGGGGTGTGGGGTAGTGGTCGATTTGCGCATGCGCTGATGTTCAGCTCATCCGGGTCCCTGCCATTGAGAGTGTCTGAAGGAGGCGGGAAATGGCGTCCACAGGAGCAATGCAACAGCGGGCAGACTGGCGCTGAGTACAGCTAACCAGAGGCAGCTATAAACAGCAGCTGTCCCTGTCACGGGCACCAGCAGCCAGGCAAACATACCCACCCCGGCAACGAGATATTGCGGAACCCGGCGAGTAAGTAAAAGCCAACATTTTCGTATGGGGGATTGTGGGTGTCGTATAAATATTTACTCAACTCCAACTAACGTAAAAGACAGCGAGCAAACTGCTGCTAGTACACATCCCACGGACGCTCCTGTTTTTAAATCTGTGCTTCTTTCACACACTGATATGGAACTCCGAGGACATTCTGCTTGTTGCATCTAACCAGGCAATGCCAATTAAATAGCAAGCGAGTTGGCTTAACTGATTTAGCTACTTAATTCGGAAATAATCTTCTTTGACATTGGTCGCCAAATAGCCGTAGTGCTAATTGTATTGGCAATTCGCTAGGCTAGCCCTGTAGCTAATTGACTACCTATAGATGTAGCTAACGTTAGTCTACGTTATAGCCAGTTAGCTAGCTATCAAGTTATGCCTGACTGGTTAGCTGCTATTGCTGGCTAGCTAATGTTACATGAGCTTGTCTGTTGTTGACCGACTTACCACTTTAAACATGGAATTTCTTACGTATTCATAATCAGCAGGAAATGTCTTATCTATTTAAAAATTCCTCTGCGAATGACTTGAGAAATTTGAGCGGGTTTTTTGAGATTGGGGCCTGTTCGCTTATCTTCCGCCTCGGTCTCGAATGAGTATGATCACCCGAATTCCCCGTCTCCTTTCCCGCCTACTCTGTCGTAGGGGTGGGGTCTTGGTATTGGCTCCCTGTCGAAAACAAACAAGCTAACACTGTATAGATAGCTACTTATAGCAATGAAGCTAGGCTACCCTCCATGCCTATTATACAACTGTACTAACAATTCAACCAGCTAGATTACATTTGCATGAACGGAATGATCGATTGGAAAATTGTTTGCGTCAGTGATATTCAACTAGCCAGCTGTTTTCAATAATTGCACAAGGTTTACCTAACAAGCTAGCTAGCTGGCAGTCGTTTCACTGGTCTCATTCTCTTTGAGTTGATCGAGGGGGGCGTTGCTCTTCGTCGTGTTTCTGCTTGCATGGAGTTCCAAAGTGTGGCTACATGAAGGTAACGTTAACGTTAGTGTTTTGTTTTGCAGCTGACAGTGCCTTGCTAAATTAAATAAATCACGAAACCTGCCGTTTTTCCACTGGCGGTAACGACCGATTTTGTGCGGTTTCAGCGAGTAACTTGGCTACAGCCGATAACTTGCGCGCGTTCTTGAAACCGTATCCTAGACTTTTGCTGGAAGCATTGGTGGTAAAACGCTGTAGAGCAACTTGCTGAACGATCGCTTCGGCACAATTCACTCTCCGTGATATCCTAGCTGGCTAGTTAGCGAGCAATTTGCATAAATATTAACTTTGCTTACAATTAGTCATGGTTTGAGCGCCAGATGTATCCAAATAAATGAACGTCTCCATATTTTCAGTTCTGAAGCTCTTTACGGTCGCTTTGTCATGGACAGGACATTCTTGTCCCTATAAGTTACTGTCGCTTTGATCAGAAGGGGACATTGAGTGAATACCATACAGCTCAGTCACAATGAGACCTCCAGCTCTCATTTAGAAATTACATGTTTGTGACAAAATAACTTATCACGCTCCCCTAATATTAATAATAATATAAATACACACACACACACACACACACACACAGTGAGCACTATATTAGGCAGACCTGTACACCTGCTTGTTAATGCAAACATTTCTTCACCCAATCATGTGACGGCAACTAAATGTATAATAGCATGCCGACGAAGAAATATGATTGAGGTGACTTTGACCGTGGAATGATTGTTGGTGCCAGACAGGGTGGTTTGAATATCTCAAACTGCTCATGCACATGCACAACAGTCTCTTAAGAGTTTGCAGAGCAATGGTACGAAGAGCATCCAGTGAGGAGAATGGCCTGACTGGTCAAGCTGACTGGAAGATGACCGTCAAGTAAATAACCATGCATTACAACAATGGTATGCAGGAGACCATCTCTGAACACACAACACGTCAAACCTGGATAGGCTACAGCAGCCGAAGACCAATAAGTCTAAAAGTCAAATAAACAATCAACCCAAATGCTTCAGCTACCTGTGTTGGGACACAATTAGTGTAACGTCTGGCAATTGTATACATTTGTGGGTGGAGAACGCAACCATCATTGTTAAACTTGCTATTAGATCATGAAGTCGTTTGATGTAATCACTGGCTAACAGTGATATATGGCCAGCAGGATGTGTATCTTCTTATCAAAAAGGAGTTGACGTCTTGTGTGCTGATTGTTTAAGCCTGCCCTACAGCAATGTAGTTTCCGTCAAACTGCCTCGATTGAAAGGTCAGATTTAATAGGTAAATTAGGCTTTTTTTTATTTTTTATTTATTTATTTTTCCTCTTGGGAAAAGTATCCTTTGGTCCTGACGAGCCTCGTCGTCACCTTGTGTCAACAGGTGGAGTCTAACTGTGTCCCTTGTTATAGAGAAGCAAGTTACGGCTGAACAAATTGAGTGTAAAAATAATTGAGCCAAACCTTTGGTGCCATGGTTTTTCAAAATTATTCTTATTTTAATCGGCAAGGATGAGACTGTGCGAGTAGTGAGTAGTACCTAGCTTTTCAAACAAAATGAAAAATGCAAAAATAAACTTGATTGTGTGAGGTTTCAGGGCTTGACAAAGCAGGATCCACTGGCCCTGGGCCAGTACTATATGGATTCGAGCCAGTTGATTTGTTGTACTTGCCCAGTTGGGCAACTGCTCGCTTATCGTGCAACGCTGTGTATTTGGAATGCACAACATTCTCCATTTTAATCAAATTCAGTCACAATTCACAATAATAACAACATAAATGTCTTTTTTGACATTTTTGACAGAAGTAGGATAAAATGGCGGGGTTTGTCCAGTGTTGTGGCTGTGCTCCATTGTCTTTCTAAGACCATCAGACAGAGCCACAAGCATCTGTATGCCCTCAAAAAGAATATTTTTTTTGAGGAGAAAAAAAAAAGCTTCCACTCTTAGAACTTCTGTTACTTTCTGTCTGGATTATTTACAGTAATTCTCATGGAAAACAAACCCCTCTGGGGTTGCCTTTCAGAAGAGAGCAGGGTTATGTCTGTAGTCAAAAGGGCTCCAGAATCATAACGCCACATATTTTTTTGATATGCATTTTCAGGCTTATGTTAAAAGGAGCACTATCAGTTTAGGGCTTAAAAGAAAATGAGAATAATCGAGATTACTGAGTGATTACACAGTGGTACAATAATTAGCTTTATTTTATTTATATAGCACCTTTCGTCCTTAAAATATAGCTCACAGTGCTTTGCATTCAGGGCTAAGATCAAAACAATGGCAAAGAATCATAAAGACAAGACTTAGAATGCAGAGAAAACAATAAGAATAAATGGAATGACTTCACAGACCACCAAGGTTCTAAGGCCAATAACCACAATGTTGTGCTGTCGCTACAGAACAGAGTTCTGTTGTTACAGAAGTGAAGTGTGAAGGTTGTAACACAGGGCAGTAGAGTGTGTATATCTACTGTGTTCCGTGGCTGTTCTTCAGCTCGCGCCCACTCGGAACACGTCGTCGCGCGTTGTCTTTATCCGGCGGCGAGGGATCAGTCGGTGGAGCGGCTGCGGAATCCCCCCTCCGGGCATCAGTCATCTCAGTCCTGTTCTCTGAGCCATTCAACCAGCCGCCGCACCGCGGTCGACTCCCGCGGCCGCCCGAGAACCGGGCTGACTGACGGGCTGGCCGCCTGACTGACGCACGGCTGACTGGTTGCCTGCCAGAGATGACTTTCATTCGAATCTGGGGTTGGCCCGCGTGACGTAAAAAGCCGGGTGATTCAGCGAGCGAGGCCACTCGCTCGTTCCTTTTGACGAAGGGCTCTTGTCACGTACGCACGCAGTACAGCTGCATACGTTCTCCACCAAAACGTCGGCACGGTGTGGGATCGCTCTGTTTTTTTTGCCTCGTTAAGTCGGTTGTCTTTGAGCTAATTATGGATGAGCAGCTCTCTCTGCACTGACAGCGAGTTCACTCCCTCAACCGCACGAGCA
This sequence comes from Conger conger, assembly GCF_963514075.1. NCBI lineage: Eukaryota > Metazoa > Chordata > Actinopteri > Anguilliformes > Congridae > Conger > Conger conger. The sequence goes on from NC_083765.1 coordinate 53,027,421, forward strand.
GAAGTTCCTTCTGAAGACTCATTGCGAGGTGGCGATGCTGACACTTTCCAGATGGTTCCAGTTTATAGCACAGAATATACGGAGGCGTAGAAACGCGAACCACGTCACATGGGAATTGCGCGGGTTTACCAAAATGGCATCCAAAGCTGGCATGAGTTTCGGAGTTAATGAGAATTAAAGAATGTGACTTTTTAAACTGATGGGTGTACTTCAGTGCCAGGCTTGTAGATGAATCTGGTGCATAATTGTGTGCTGACAAATGGGGGAAATATCCCCTAAGGGAAATGGATCTACGTACTCGCAAGCGTTTAGTTTAGTTTATGGTGATTATTGCTCCTTAATCCTTTGTTTTCCCCCCTCATACAGAACAGTATCATCATTGTGATTTTTTTTTCATGAAAGACAATTGCTGTGTGCATGTTCTTTTGCTGTTAGTGGGCTGTAATGTAATTAACCTCGGGGAAGAGGGGAACTGCTGCTCCGGTTTGAATGAAACTATGCAAGGCTCGTGTGCGCATGTGTCTTTCAGAGGCTGGGGGGGCACCTTCTTCAGTGCACGTCTAACTGTGTAACTGCATCTGGTTGTGATTTAAGAAAAAAAACACTCATGTGGGGGTGGCGTTACAAGGAAGAAAAATGGACAATGTGTACTGTACTCACGGATGTACAGTTGAATAAAGTCATGCGTTTCTTTGCATTCATACATTTCCTGTAGTACATTTTCTGTATTAATTTTGGAAAAATCCCCCAATGAAAGCGGTCTGGGAGTGCAGTGAGCTGGCTTGCGTGCCGCTGGGGATGAGTCATTCTCTGTGATGGTATAAATAGGAAGCGAGCGGGCACAGGCGGCCTGTGCAGAGAGAGACCTGCTTGTGGGGCCTGCTCGTGTTTTTAGTTTGTATATTTGTGGGGACTGTCCGACGAAACCAGCCGGAGTCAGGCCCGCGCGGGGAGAGCTGCCCGTCTGTTCGCTGCCCGGTCCTGGCTGCTCTCGCACGGCATTCATTCATAAACACGCTTGCGTTCTGTGAGGCACGGGAGACGCCAAGCTGCAGTCGAGGCATCAGCCAGTCTGCTTTCTGGATGACTGCCCCTGATCCTGGACTTGTTGCTGCGCCCTGTTCTCCATTACTCATGCCCAGACCCACGCATCTGTGTCTCTGTGCCCCAGGCCCTCGCAGTGCTAACAACCGACTGAGGATCCTTCACCGTCTGGTAGTGCGGCATCCGGGCATCCTGAGCGCAGCGGCTGCAGCCCTCTGTCAGGACCGGGAGCCCTGCCCTCCCGAATTGGGGCCCTCCCGCATTGGGGCCTTCCCGCATTGGGGCCTTCCCGCATTGGGGCCTTCCCGCATTGGGGCCTTTCCGCAATGGGGCCTTCCCGCGATGGGGCCCTTCCTACTGTTTGCATAAAGATCTGGTGGATTTCAGAGGATGATGCAATAGCACGACGGTGGCGGTAATGTTGTCTAATGGAGCACGCTAGCGGTGCGTGTTCCCGGCTCAAACTGAACCGCTTCCTTCCAGTCGAGGGGCTTTTTGGGGAGGGGGTTTACGCTCGTGGTACTACATTTGGTTTCGTTTTTCTCCCCTCTGGCCACAACAATGCGTTCTGACTTCAAGAGGGGGGCCCTCTGTTTTTAATTTGTACATTTGTGGGGACTGCGCGCGATGAAACCGGCCCGAGTCATGCCAGGAAAGGCGGGCAGGAGATTTGGTGCAACCTCTTTGTCTTTTAAACGGAGGGGCGGGACAGTTTTTAAATGCTTTCTGACCTCGGACATAATGCTTTGAATTCATAACTGACACGAGCCTCTAAAATGACTACAGGACTGCCCAAGGAGTTCAAAATATTGCATGAGAAAAAAGGGATGATCACCATAGACAGTACTTAAAGAATTAATAGATTTAAATCAAGCTCCACTGTTTCTTGAGATTTGAAGAAATCTGTTCCTGTCAGTTCTTCCTTCCTAATTACACGACTCAATGCTATGGGTCTGGAAGGATGTGCAGTTGCCAAAAAGACACTAGCGAGAGTATGGGAAATAAAAATAAAAGAAGATGATTTGCGCTACACTAAAGCTGGGCACCTGAAATGGAGTAAGTTTTCATAGGTTTATGGGCCGTGGGTCTAAATGTGAAAGTTTCGGAAGAGAAGGCCACACATACGCCCCTGGAGCAATGAAAGACTCGCAGAACCATGTCGGTGAAACACGTTGGATGATCATTGCAAGTTTTGGGTTCTATAACGACATCTGGAGTTGGTGATTTGGTTTTGATGGAAGGCATCCTGTTGATAACGTATCATTGTGCCCTCTGGACAATGTTTGTTTGGGAGCAAATTAATTCTATGGCAAGATGATGAGTCCAAGTGCACTGCTAAGAGCAAGCTGCTGGAGCTGTCAGGACGATAGACCGGCCACTCCAATGTCCGGTCCTCCGCATCATTGCATGTCCTTGGGATTATTAGAAGCTAAAAATGCTGAATCTGAGGTGTTTATATCCTTGCAGGTTTCTTAAAAAAAAAAAAAATAAAAAAAAAACTCAGCAAGTTTCCTGAAATGAAAGCTGTAAAGAAGGCAAAGGCTGGACACTTTGCTGCATTATTTTCTCACTGGAAAATGAGTAACTTGCACTTAATGGCTGCTCTCTGGGATGTAAGTGGAATAAAGGGCTCTTAACTGTAGCTTACTGTAGCTCAGGAGTGTCAAACTCCAGTCCTGGAGGGCTGCAGTGTCTACAGATATTTGTGGTTTCCTTTCAATCAGCAGGCAACTTAGGTCTTGAGAACAAGGTGTGTGGACTCTTTAGCCAATGAAAGACTTTGAAATGTATCTCTCATGCTGAAACACACCAAAACCAGCAGAGACTTCGGCCCTCCAGGACTGGAGTTCAACATCCCTACTGTAGCTTAACACACATGTATTGATGTTGCACTGATGAATCTTCCAGTGTTCCATTTCAAACGTATTTTATTTTATTATTATTTTTTATATATTTTTTCACTACCTTTGTCGTGTCTAGGAAACGACAGAGTCCAAATCTCCAATTTGTCGAAAAACATCTTCACGAGGGAAAAGACACCACGGCAGCAAGCTCTTCAGGAAAATCAGACTTTATTTTGCACACGTGCATAAAGCCGGACCAGTTTTTTCATAAACATGGACCTGGACTGTCATTTTTACACCCATTTTATACACAGTTAAAACATCATTGTGGCCAATCACCCACACTGTTCTTATCTTAACTCCTCCTAAAACATCAGCTGACCGCGCTACCTTCTCAGTTCTGAAACCATGGTGGCGATTCACTCTATTGATTTCCTTAAAAAGAAAGGATCTTATTACATACATCTTGCTTTGTAAGCCGTTTTATTTTATTTTTTTAACAAAATGGAATCATTAACATAGGAATCATGTAAAACACGGTGCTATTCACTATATGGTGCTTTCCAGAACTTTCTATGGTCTATAGATCATTTTTGGTACTTTTCGCAGCATAATAATTTTTGGTACTTTCCACTTCATATTAATTATTTTACTCAACTTTAGATTACACATGGGTCACTTATGCACTTCTAACACGAACTTATCAGCAGTAAATCATTGAAAATATACAGACATACTAAACATTTGATTAATATTCTCTCCTAATATTCTTTTCTAATATGCAGACATACTAAACATTTGATTAATATTCTCTTCTAAGTGAGTAAATGTACGTAGCCATTCTTTGCATTCTTTGCTCTCATTTCAACAGTTTTCACTGGTTTCTTGCTGCGGGACCATGTGCAGAGGCCGCATGCTTCCAACATCTTAAGAATTGCACTTTCATGAGCATCTTAAAAGCTTACTAGAGTAAAATCACTCGGCTTAATGTGGTCAGTAAAACATATTTATCAAGCAGCGCACACTTTCTATTAAATATTGTTCTTCTATTGTCTTTAAATATCCTAAAATAATTCTTAAGTGTGTGACAACCGCAGGTGCCTGATAGGCAGAGATTGCGCTGATGTCATTCATCAACTTTTTACCAGAACCAAGTGGCTCCCGCACTGCCAGAGAGTGCACACAAGCTCCTCTGTTGAGGCCTTCATTTTATTTGTTGAAAAATGCATGCATGCAAAAAAAAAAAAAGACATTTCTGAGAAGAAACCTTCAAATGAGATCTAACATTTATGGTTTTAATACATTTAATGCATTCTGATATGCTATGGTGAAATAAAAAGATTGATTATTTTTATTTTCCTCTTTCATTCATTCACTACGATGTTTTGTGTTGCTCTAAGGATTATGACGCACGGCAGTCAGTCCATGTACTCATCCCTTATGCTGTTCATAGTTTTCCCGAAGTACGAATTGGAAGTTAATAATTACGTCAGGCTTTGGTTCTCGTATTTTGTGGCATTGTGTTCTTACTCTCCCACCTCTCATTTTGTTGTGGTTCGACAGGAAATCGTTGCTGGAAAATTCTATTTTTCAAATTTCATTAGGTGTTAGCAGCCCAACTCCTCAAGCTAGCTTGTAGCTATTCGGTTTGTACTCTGGGCTTATGTTTTCATGGCTTCTGTAGTCAGAACTGTAGCTGGAGTGATTTCGGACGATGTGAAAATGGTGAAGATGGCGGATCGTTCTAAGCCCTCTCCCTTTCCATGTTGATGGAAACGGTGTTGTGCCTCTAAGTTAAGACCATCTTTCTTTGGAAACCGTATCTACACACCCCGTACTAAATAAAGATGATTTCCCCCGCCCCAATTCTGAAAAGCCTCCGGGATCCCAGTTGCTCTTTGATCATTGGCTCATATGCCAGGGTCAAAGGTTACTTATCCTGAAATAGTAGTTTCTGTACTGGCTTAAACAAAATAAAGCAGGGAGTCGGTGTGGGGGAATGCAAACGCATTGGCCTTGCGTTCAGCAAGCGTGCGCTGGAAAACTACAGTACCCACGGCACGTAACGCAAAACAGACATAAACGAAGCCTGTTGCGTAGTGGTTAAGGTTGGTGGTTCAATCCCAAGCCCCGGGGGAGCCTCGATAAGATCCACACAGCTGTTGGGCCCTTGAGCACGGCCCTTAACCCCCACATTGCTTGAGGGGGAACTGTAAGTTGCTTTGGATAAAAGCGTCAGCTAAGTAACATGTAATGTGTGGCAGGTCCCCACCACAGAATAGGGGCTGCACAGGAAGGGCTCTCTGGCACCACGCCGAACAGGCCCTGGGCATGCGGGGAGGCATTTCCAGCCAGCAGTGTTGCATAAGCGGCGTGGAGGGTTTGGGGGGCGGGGGTGGAGAGCAGTGGATACTTTCAGGATTTCTCTCTGCAATCTGGTTGGGTCGGTAAAGCAGAACAAGAACACATCCGCATTGATGTTGGTTTCGTACCATTTATTATTCTTTTTTTTTGAAGGTTTATTTTTAATGTAAACCTTGCCATCGATGTAGCTGATTTATGTATAATCGGTAGGCTATTGAACATTGCTAACAGACGGCACAACTGATGGTCTGTTTTTTTCTTTTTCTCCAGAAATGGGCCCCTTTTGTTGGTACAATGGGTAATTTCGGACTAACGATCAAGAGAGGAATTGCAGCAACAAACGTGCTCAAATCGCAACACTGTTTATCCCTCCCCCTTCTCTGTGAAGCTGTCTTTGAGAGAGGGCGTAGAGCGGGCTGTCTTTGAGAGAGGGCGTAGAGCGAGCTGTCTGAGAGAGGGCGTAGAGCGAGCTGTCTTTGAGAGAGGGTGTAGAGCAGGCTGTCTTTGAGAGAGGGCGTAGAGCGGTGTGTCAGAGAGGGCGTAGAGCGGGCTGTCTTTGAGAGGGCGTAGAGCGGGCTGTCTTTGAGAGAGGGCGTAGAGCGGGCTGTCTTTGAGAGAGGGCGTAGAGCGGGCTGTCTTTGAGAGAGGGCGTAGAGCGGGCTGTCTTTGAGAGAGGGCGTAGAGCGGGCTGTCTTCGAGAGAGGGCGTAGAGCGGGCTGTCTTCGAGAGAGGGCGTAGAGTGGTGTGTCTGAGAGAGGGCGTAGAGCGGGCTGTCAGAGAGGGCGTAGAGTGGGCTGTCAGAGAGGGCGTAGAGCGGGCTGTCTTTGAGAGGGCGTAGAGCGGGCTGTCAGAGAGGGCGTAGATCGGGCTGTCTTTGAGAGAGGGCGTAGAGCGGGCTGTCTTTGAGAGAGGGCGTAGAGCGGGCTGTCTTTGAGAGAGGGCGTAGAGCGGGCTGTCTTTGAGAGAGGGCGTAGAGCGGGCTGTCTTTGAGAGAGGGCGTAGAGCGGTGTGTCAGAGAGGGCGTAGAGCGGGCTGTCTTTGAGAGAGGGCGTAGAGCGGGCTGTCTTTGAGAGAGGGCGTAGAGCGGGCTGTCTTTGAGAGAGGGCGTAGAGCGGGCTGTCTTTGAGAGAGGGCGTAGAGCGGGCTGTCTTTGAGAGAGGGCGTAGAGCGGGCTGTCTTTGAGAGAGGGCGTAGAGCAGGCTGTCTTTGAGAGAGGGCGTAGAGCGGGCTGTCTTTGAGAGGGCGTAGAGCGGTGTGTCAGAGAGGGCGTAGAGCGGGCTGTCTTTGAGAGAGGGCGTAGAGCGGGCTGTCTTTGAGAGAGGGCGTAGAGCGGTGTGTCAGAGAGGGCGTAGAGCGGTGTGTCAGAGAGGGCGTAGAGCGGTGTGTCAGAGAGGGCGTAGAGCGGGCTGTCTTTGAGAGAGGGCGTAGAGCGGGCTGTCTTTGAGAGAGGGCGTAGAGCGGGCTGTCTTCGAGAGAGGGCGTAGAGCGGGCTGTCTTCGAGAGAGGGCGTAGAGCGGTGTGTCTGAGAGAGGGCGTAGAGCGGGCTGTCTTTGAGAGAGGGCGTAGAGCGGGCTGTCTTTGAGAGAGGGCGTAGAGCGGGCCGTCTTCGAGAGAGGGCGTGACCTTGCGTCAGCTGGCTGTGTCTTGCTGCACGCAGAGGGGTTGGAGGGTAACAGCTGAGCCTCCTGGGGTAGGGTGTAGATTCGGGCTCTCTGGACGGGTCTGTGACCAGGCTGCGCTGACATTGTGGTTGCCGCAGGGAACTCCAGCACCTTGACCGCAACCAGATGTTTCCAGCTGCTGTTCATGGTGTATGTCGTCCACCCCCGCAAGGGAATTGGGGGCGGGGGGGGGGGGGGGGGGGGGGGTGCTACAGTCTGACTTCAGTGAAGTTGTAGTGAGCAAATAGAATCTGCATGTTTTGGATTAACACTGGTAACCAATCTCCCTTCCCCTCCTTTTATCCTCTCTCTTTCTCTCTCTCCCTCCATCTCTCCCCTCCCTTTCTCTTCGTCTCCCTCTCTCTCCTCCAGCCTTACATGTGACGTTCAGGACGATGAAGCTGAGAATGCGCAAAGCGTCTCAGCAGCCCAGCCCCGCCCAGACGCCCCGCCCCGCCCAGGCGCCCCGCCCGTCCCGGACCAAGCGGAAACACTCCGAGGTGGAGGACTGCACGCCCCCGAGCGGAGCCAAGATGGAGAAGCCCGAGACGGGGATCTTCTCCACCATCAAGAAGTTCATCCGAGGAACCGCCGTCAAGGTGCGCCGCGGTCGCCGCGGACTCCGGCCCTGACCGCGTCGCGATTCACATTACTGGCATTTGGCAGACACTTTCATTTCATTCCAACCCAGAGCGACGTGCAGTTGATTAGACTAAGCAGGAGATAATCCTCCCCTGGAGCAATGCAGGGTTAAGGGCCCAACGGCTGTGCGGATATTATTGCGGCAACACCGGGATTAGAACCACCGACCTTGCGCGTCCCAGTCCTTTACCTTAACCACTACGCTACAGGCCGCCCCGTCATCCATCGTCATTACGGAGCGGTGCCTGCAGCAAACGCGCGTTATATAACCTCCGCTCTCTTCCAGACCTCAGTATAGCCACAATCCACATTTAAAGTGTAAATTCGGTGTTTGTCATGGGCCTCCTGGTATCGGGTTCCTTCAGGAATATTGCCGCTTGCCTGAGAACTCTGGCCATGTTCTAAGAATAGCAGCAGCACTGGAATGGTTGCGTAATGACAGTAGGTAACATTAGGCCCTGCTTAAACAAGTGTGAAGTTTTTCTTGTCTTTAAAAAAAAAAAATTATTTATTTTTTACTGTGATAATGATGCCTATTTCAATGATGCCCAGTGACTGGAGTTCTTGTAAAAGGGCTTTCACCCAAGTGGTAACCAACAGTATATACAGTTTTTCTTTTTTTTTTTCTTTTTTTTTTAATTGCTTAAAGTGTTTTTGGTTTTAGGTTTCAGAGGTCCGTGTTTATGAGCTGTGTAGTAGTAAAATTGAGCGTTGGAGTCAGCTTGGACTGCCATTTTAATATCAGGATTAGTTTCTGCATTCACAGAATGAGGATACACCACTATGTATTGTACATGTTGGAATGCAGGGCTGCCCAACCCTATTCCTGGAGATCTACTGTCCAGTAGGTTTTCATTCCAACCCTAAGAAAGCACACTTCATTCTACAGCTAGAGATATCACTGAGCTGCTAATTGGTTCCACCCTTTACTACGAAAAACCCCCCCTCTTATACTTATTTCCCTTATTAATATTGGTTATATCCTGCCATCATTTCTGCTTAGTTGTACATGCCTCTGTAGTCCGTTTGCATTCAGGAACCCTGATTTAAATGCATTTGTAATGATGCAATGAGGGCTTTTTTTTTTGCTGTTGCAACGCGAGCGTTCGCCTGCATCGAGTTACGCCGTAATGTTCAAATGGTCCTTTACACGGCAAAACGGCAAAAGGGAGGGGAGGGATCCATTTCAAAAAGAAAAAGGAAAAAATAAAATTCATCTGATGAAATCGTCAAACTGTGCATGTATCCCGAATGAGAAACAGGTTTTCCGTACGGAGTCATGCAGCGGGAGCGCCGGCAGGAAGTCCGTTTGATCCCACGTCTGATATTCCTCTTCCGTATTGCGCTCGCTGCGCGTTCTGGGAACGATCGTGACTTCCCTTTCGGCGAAGCCGCCCGCTCAAATCTTTGATTAAAACAGTTTTGTGCACGTGCTGTGATTAGGGGGGGGCTCATTTAAACGGATTTCAATTATAAGGAGCTTATAAAACCGCTCACGGGACTTTTCCTTCACCTGCTGCCCCGACAACTTGGCCTTCCTCATTGTCATTGCCTGCTTGCCGCTAATTAAGTTAGTCATTTACATAAGCTGTTGCTTTCTTCTGGAAAGGCTTGTGCTGCATGAAGTTGGGGATCGGTTTGTGTTAGGTAGTCTGGTTTTACCCTGATCTGACCCCAGAGATCAGTGCTGCCCGCGTAGCCACCTTTCCAGAGCCCCCTGTGAACCCAAAACCTGCACGTGCTCTCAGAATACTGAAGTCTGCGTTGGTTAAACACGGACATCGGTTCATAAATCAGTGCATAATGTAAGAAAGAAGTCTGAGGAACTGATTTTGTCAAATGTGTTGTCAGTTCCAGTTATTTCAGTGCGAGCAGCCTTTCCCCAACTTGTCATCCTGTGAGTCCATGAAGCTTGTCCTTTAATGTTGAACAAGCTTGCACAGCGATCAGCAACTTGCGGTCCTCAAGGTCTGCAAACTTGTGCTTTTCCACCCTCCCTTTGCCTGGGAGTCCGGTGTGAAGACTAGTGTCGAAGTACTGTAGCACCGAATACCCAGGGAGAAATGACAACCAGAGTTGCATTTGGATTCGAGGGTCAGGGTTGATTATCCCTGGTCTAGGATGTGTTTTTACCAAGAAGTAATGCAACAAGCTCAGTGGCTCAGTTAAACTCAGTTGCTTCATGCTGGCTTTGGGGGTGGTCTTTAGCCTGTGGCTCGGTGGCTAAGGTACATAACTGGGTCCCGGAAGGTTGGTGGTTCAAACCCTCAACCCCACATTGCCCCCTGCTTAGTCTAATAAACCAAGTCGCGTCAGCTCAATAACTAATGTCACGTCTTTCAGGTGGAGCAGCAGAATCCGGCCAAGAGGAGCCGCGTCGACCTGGACAACAACCTGATCTCCTCCACGCCGCAAACGGGCGACCGGGCCAACCAGGGTGTGGCCCAGGCCCACAGACGGGGACCTGTCAACGGGGGTGAGACGGGGGGGGAACGTGTCACTTTAATTTATGTCAAAAAGCTCATTTATTTTCTTTATTCATCCATCGGTGTTTTTCCTCTAAATATTTCACTTCTGCTTCTGTGGAAATTGCAGTTCTTGCATTTATTCATGTTCAAATGACTTTCTCTATTGGTTTAAACGCTGAAATTGTGACAGATGGGGATTTATTGCGCTGAAAAATTGACAAAAATATGAGGGTCGTCAGGGGGTCGCGTTCATGCAGCACTTGCATTTTTTTTTTTTCAAGGCGGGAAAAAACGAGAACTCTGGCGTATCGATCGTGACATTTAATTCCGTTTCCGCTCGAGATCTATCGATTTGCAAAAACCTGCAAAGATTTGTAATATTCAGAGTGTTTCAATCAGCTGGGAAACTGCTCATTAAGCCCTGGTTACGTTGCTGTGAATGCAGAGTCTGTACAAAATGCACTGCGTCTGGCCGCCCACGACAGCGGTTCTCCCGTTCCACTGCTTTTTGGGTTTGAGTAAGCCTGGAAGCAGATCCAGTGAAAATGACTTGAGCGGTTCTGGAGGAGTGTGATTTTTGTGATTCGACTTGGCAACACTTGCTCAATGGTTGGCTAGGCGTCTTATTACAGAATTCTTGGCAAGCTAACCGACGTATAACTTAAGTGTCCCAAAATGTAGGCTCCCATGTTCTCACTACTGTGTTTATCTTTCGCTGTTAACGTAATGCCTCGTACGAACTTCAGGCCTTCCAGTTTACCTGGTGTTTCTAACCCCTGGATGTTCTCATCCGTTCTCTACATTGTGTAGCTAACTTTCACAAGGTACAACACTAGACAACTAGTTCATAAACGTTAAGTTATAGCTGGAAGCTTGCCAGTGTAGTAAAAGTTTTGTGCAATATTAAAGAGTAAAGAATAACTTAAATACATTTTAAATACATCTTAAATACAAAAAAAAATTTTCCCTCCATATTACGAAGAAACGGCACTTGTTGGCAAAACAGCTAATTAGTTTGGTACCTCAATGATATTTGTTACGCCATTCAGTTTGTGGTTTATTTTACTGATCTCTGGAGGCTTAAAAATACCATTTACATCACATTTAATTTAAATTGAGCAGAGTAGTGTTCTTCTTTTGTATTGATATGTGTATATCAACATTTTTGAAAATGCTTTGTAAAGTCTTTGTTGAACTGTGTGCATGTCTGATGCATTGCCCACCATCAGTAACGTCATGTTGTTTAAAATGCGGGTAAAATGTCCATGACCCATCCTTGAAAAGCAGTGTGACCTCTGGTCGCAGAATTGTGTCAAGTGTGTTAAATCTGTCGTAAGAAAGCCTTAACCTCTCTCCTTCCCCCCCCGATTCCCGCAGACACCACGAACCACGACAGGAGCAAACGAGCCAAGCCCAACGGGAAGCTGGAGGAGCCAGGCCGGGCTGTGACCAGCCCGCCCCGCACCACCCTGCTGGGCACCATCTTCTCCCCCGTCTTCAACTTCTTCTCCACGGCTAACAAAAATGGTACGACCACCGCCCTCCCTCCGGCGGGGCGGGGCGGGGCGGGGCGGGGTGCGGTAGTTGAGTGGAGAACCCTTCTATCCTTGTCTGCAGGCAATGTGGGAATAGACATTCTGTTAAATTAGCGGCCACTCTTTAGGCTGCGCTGTAGTTTTATGAGGTGCGGTCGCTCTGTCATTCTTTCGTTATTGTACTCACACATTTTGTTGTCTTCTTTTCTGGGCCACCTGTCCTCTCTCCTCTCCCCCTCTCTTCTCCTCCTCCTCCTCTCCCCCTCTCTTCTTCCTCTCCCCCTCTCTTCTTCCTCTCCCCCCTCTCTTCTTCTTCTCCCCCCTCTCTTCTTCTTCTTCTCCCCCCTCTCTTCTTCTTCTTCTCCCCCCTCTCTTCTTCTCCCCCCTCTTCTTCTTCTCCCTCTCTTCTTCCTCTCCCCCCTCTCTTCTTCCTCTCCCCCTGTCTTCCTCCTCTCCCCCTCTCTCTTCCTCCTCTCCTCATCTCCCCCTCCTCCTCTCCCCCTCTCTCCTTCTCTCCTCATCTCGTCCTCATCTCCCCCTCTCTTCCTCCTCTCCTCCTCTCCCCGCTCTCCTCCTCCTCCTCCTCTCCCCGCTCTCCTCCTCCTCTCCCCCTCTCCAGGGACGTCGGGGCTGGACTCTCCGGGCCAGGCTGTGGAGGCAGAGGAGATTGTGAAGCAGCTGGACCTGGAGCAGGTGGAGACCCCCACCAGCCTGGCCTCGGCCCCCTGCACGGAGCCTGTCGGAGTGCCCCTCTCTCCCAGCGTTCCTGCCTCCCTGCTGCGGCCCCCGCTGGCCCCCGCTGTGGCCCCGGAGGACGGGGAGATCGTCACGGACGCCGACCTGCCCCCTCTCACAGGTACGCGTGGAGACGGCCAGTGACCCCCCCCCCAAAGGGAGGAGCAGGTAGTGCAGTCTGTCACCAGGACTCCATTCTGCGCTCCTTTACAGCCAAAGAAGTCTTCCACTGGAACTGCATTAATTACGGATTTGTTTTGGATTCAATTACTTCTCTACACGTTACTAAGCGTGTCTGGTGTATTGCACCCCCTGCCTTCTGGTGCTGTTGGCCGGTTCCCAGAGACGTATTCAAATCCAAAACAAATATATTACATTAGTTATTTAGCTGACACTTTTATCCAAAGCGACTTACAGTTGTGTAGATTAAGCAGGGCACAATCCCCTCCTGGAGCAATGTGGGGTTAAGGGCCTTGCTCAAGGATCTTATTGTGGCTACACAGGGGCCTGAACCACCAACCTTCCGGGTCCCAGTCGTGTACCTTAGCCACAAGGCTCCAGGCTGCCCAAATACGTCATTGACCCTTGTCTGTCTTCCCACACCGTAGTCTCCACTGTTGCCCCTCCTGGCTTTGCCTCCATGGGTAGGGCATTCTGTGTAGGCGTGGTGTGGATCAGCGTTTTGTGTGAGTGTTGGCTGTCTGTCTGTGGTTTAAACGCCGTCTCTTCTCTGTACACAGCGCCCGGATTGGCCCCGGACAGCGGGTACTCCGAGGTCCCGCCCACCGCCGCCCCCGAGGGCTCGTACGAGGAGGACTGGGAGGTGTTTGACCCGTGAGTGAAGCGCCACCACACACAGCTGGCCCTCACGCAGTGTGTGTATACACGCACACGCACGCACACGCACACACGCACGCACACATACACACGCACGCGCACACACACACACACACACACGCACACGCACACACACACATGCACGCACACATACACACGCACACATACACACACACGCACACTCACACTCTCTCTCACACGCACGCACACACACACACACACACACACACACTCACACTGTCTCTCTCACACACACACACACACACACACACACACACACACGCACAAGCACATACACACATACACGTGCGCGCACACACACACGCACACACACACACACACACACACTCACACTCACACACACTGATCTGGGCGGGGGGGTCTCTCTCTCTCTCTCACGCACGCACACACACACACACACACACACACACACTGATCTGGGTGGGGGGGTCTCTCTCACACTCACTCACTCACACTGATCTGGGCGGGGGGTCTCTCCTGCAGGTACTTCTTCATCAAACACGTGCCGCCGCTGACAGAGGAGCAGCTCACCCGCAAGCCGGCGCTGCCCCTGAAGACCCGCAGCACGCCCGAGTTCTCCCTCGTCCTGGACCTGGTGAGCCCACGAGTCCCCCTGAGCCCCCCCCCCTCACCCTGAGACTGCACTCGGGCATTCCCTGCGCTTACACCCAGTGTGGCTGTGAAACCCTCTAGTTTAAGCTGAAAGTGCACTTAAACCACACCATGATTGTTTTATTTCAACCGTTTGTTCGCTGGAGTGCAGAGCAAAAATGTCTGAATGTGACACTGTCCAAATACTTACGGACTGCACGAATGTGAAACCTCTACCCCTTGCTGAATGTGTGTGTGTTTTTGTGTGTCTGGGTGTCTTAAATTGAGACCTACTTGCTAAATGTGTGTGTCTTAAATTGAGACCTACTTGCTAAACGGGGATGATATGGAACTCTCAGGGGACTGGATATTCAAACATTTATTCACCGCTGACTTCATTTTTTTGTCCTAAATATGGGTTGGGAGAATTCCTCTCGCTGAGTTCAGATTTGACTCCCCTGTACCGTCATCGATCATCAGGGTATTTGTGAGCCCTGGAGCTCTGCAGTAAGGCTTTGTAAGTTCCTTAAAGTTTAAAGTTTACATTGGGTTATTACTATATATGGAAAATGCCCTCGGACAGAGCAGTTTCAGAAATGTACGGTTTGAGGAAGTTCCTCACTTTATTCCCCTGGTTTATGACTGCCCTTCCGCACGCAGTCTTGTGTCTGTGGATCTGTTGTCAGTTTTATGCGTCGTGTACATGTGTTGATTTAGGATGTAATCTAAATCACTCACTCATGTAATCTTAATCTCTCACCACCCCTGAATGATTCATCCTCCAGGATGAGACGCTGGTGCACTGCAGCCTGAGTCTGTGGATCTGTTGTCAGCGTTGTGCATGGTGTATGTGTTGATTTAGGATGTTGGTAGATGGAGGTGTGCATGGTGTATGTGTTGATTTAGGATGTTGGTCGATGGAGGTGTGCGTGGTGTATGTGTTGATTTAGGATGTTGGTAGATGGAGGTGTGCGTGGTGTATGTGTTGATTTAGGATGTTGGTAGATGGAGGTGCGCATGGTGTGTGTTGATTTAGGATGTTGGTAGATGGAGGATGTTGAGTTGAATGATGTTTCCTCCAGGATGAGACGCTGGTGCACTGCAGCCTGAACGAGCTGGAAGACGCGGCCCTCACCTTCCCCGTCCTCTTCCAAGACGTCATATACCAGGTACCACCCGCAGCGCCGCTATGAAATTACAACACTTACTTTTTCAGTTATAATTTAATATCTAGTATCATGTACGATATATACTGTAATAATCTGTCACAGAATGAAAGAAAACATTCTGTTTTTCCGTTATAGACCGTAATAGTGACATCATTATACATGCTTCCATCTACCTGTTTATTAAGTAGTCGCTGCATTGCAGCATGTATTTGGTGTTCGATGATGGTGTCAAGTCAAGAATTGTATTTTTGGGACTTTGGTTTGGGGTGCTCTAAGATGTTTGAACTTTTGGAGCCCATCTGGTGTCGTACTGTTGTATGGGAGCATAGTCACCACTAGAGGGTGCCGATGGTCTTACTGCCAAAGTATGGCCAGAGCATATGGGAGGTGTATGAAGGCCCTTGCCCACTTTGTGACTGGTGCCAGGGCAGGAGAACTGACCTGCCTCTGCTTGTCTGTCAGGTGTATGTCAGGTTGAGGCCCTTCTTCAGAGAGTTCCTGGAACGGATGTCTCAGATTTATGAGGTAGGAGACTTTGTGTTATCCAACATGCTTGTTGACATGGTTGCACGCGTGCAGTTCCCTTCCACCCCCCCTCCCTCCCACCTCGTGAAAGAGCCGTCGGCATTTTTATTCCCTCAGATCATCCTCTTCACTGCTTCCAAGAAAGTGTATGCGGACAAGCTCCTCAACATCTTGGATCCCAAGAAACAGTTGGTTAGGTTAGTTCAGCGAACTTTACTTGCGTTACTTGATTTTCTTTCTAATGTTTGCCATCTCAGTCTGCGCCTTTAAGTTACATAGCTGTTTAAATGCACGTAAAGTTGCACCTCTTTGTCTGACCGACTGTTAAATGTGCAATAAGTCATTTCGGACTTCTAATGGTCAAGAGAGGAATAGCAGCAACAAACGCCCTCAAACCACGACACTGTATATCACTCCCCCTTCTCTGTGAACGCGCTGATGTTGAAATTGGCAATTAGAACCAATCTTCAACCAATGAGCTTGAATTATTGTACAGCTATGCAATGTTTTAGTACAGAGTGTTGGTCCATCAACTGTATATTTTGAAACCCGAATTTAAGGACTATAAACACAGGCAGAGGGTGAGCCAACATGTCATTGAGCCTTTTTCAGTAATACGAAGGGATTTACAACGGTCTTGTAACAATGTTTTAACACAAAAATTACCCTATTGTCCCTTTAAACGCACATAAAGTTGCTCTTCCTTGTCTGAGCGACTGTCTGGGCACGTTACACGCCTGCGTATAAAGACCATTTGATTTTCTCACCCAAACCCGTAACCCTCCACCTTGACGATCTGACATTCGCGGGGCTTAACTGTGACCCCGGCCTGTAACCGGACCCCCCGGCCCTGCACGGTGTGTGTGTGTGTGTGTGTGTGTGTGTGTGTGCGTGTGTGTGTGTGTGTATAGTGTTCATTATGGAGATGCAGTTACACAGCGACACGCTGAGCTCCCGAGGTGTTCAGGTGTCAACCCTCCGTGGTTGTCCTGCATTATTCAGCCAGGGCTTCTATCGGGCATTGATTTCTTTTCCCCTTCTCGAATGTGATTGCAGGCACAGGTTGTTCCGGGAGCACTGTGTCTGCGTGCAAGGGAACTACATCAAGGACCTCAACATCCTGGGGAGGGATTTGTCCAAGACCATAATTATTGACAATTCACCACAAGCCTTTGCCTACCAGGTGAGGCCTGCAGTTGTGTTGCTGTTTCCTGTCTGTAGTTTGTTTTAACCGGCCGTCGCTGATTTTTGACTGAAAAACATGACACAAATCCAAGAAATTTAAACCAAACCTTTTACAATTTCGTATTTATACACTTAGAGCTTAAATCACGACCATTTCAGTGGTCTCAAAAGCACCTCAAAAAGCACTTGTTCTGCACTATCATCACTCCAGGTTAGCAGACTGGGAAGATGTCGACGTGATGCAGGATTTCTATTGATCAGAACCACGCTGGTTTTTTTACTCCCAAAGATTTGCCTGCGAATGCGTTTCAAGCTGCACTAAAACCCACCAGACCCTCAGATCTGAGGCAGCAGCTGCCCTGTTGTGCCTCCAGGTATCGCCACAAAATGGGGGGGAAGAAGAATAACAAATGGTTTCTTTACAATCATAGCCCCACTTGATAAGCGCAGTTGTAAATGTTTTTTTTGTTTTTGTTTTTTTTCCTTCCATTTTAAAAAAATTCCAGCTTTTAAGCATATATATGTATATTTCATCTTTATGATCATTTTGGTTTTCAAATGGTTTCTAGTCTCACAGACTGATACAAACTTAATGTTTTTGTGTTGCCCCTCGCCACTGATGTAGACAATCATAGCGGTTCGTTACTTGGTTCAGTTGCCTCCTCTGGTTTCTTGCGGTTAAATTGGTTGCTCGTTTTCAAGATGAGCTGAAACATAAGTTGGAGCAGCACCAGCTTCCACGATATGACTAACGCACGAGTGTAACTGATCTTTCGGACGTCTTTTCACCTGACGAGGGGGACGTCAAATGTGGATGCACCCTGCTGTGTGAAAAGGGGATTGATTGAGGGGGTTTGATCAACATGTAAGCCCTCTGGTTAAATTTAAAATACACTATTAAATTTATTAAATTTAAAATACACTATTAAAAAAATATACTATTTTCAGATGTGTTCGGATGGTTAGGAAGAATCGACTAAATGGAGGAAAAAAAGTGAATTTAGATTTCAGCTTATTTTTAAAGTAAAAACAGACCCAGCAGAACTCTATGGCTCTACAGCATCAGTTTGGCGGTGCCCGAGTATACGCATTGGGTGCCTAGTTGTGTTCCTTTATACCACCACCTTCATAACAATAATCATCAGCAGTAATAACGAAGCTCTGCGCTGTTCCCTCTGTCTGCAGCTTTCCAATGGGATCCCCATCGAGAGCTGGTTCATGGATAAGAACGACAGCGAACTGCTGAAGCTGGTTCCATTCCTGGAGAATCTGGTTGAGCTGGTACACATGCTTAATATTTCCTTCTGGCAGGAGAGCTTTGTGTAGCTGCATTTCATGTCAACACTGTGTCATCCACCCATGTTGCTACTTAGCTGTGATTACCATGGCCTGGTGAGATGCCAGTGGCAAGAAAAAATATACCCAGGGAAAACGTTTTTTTTTCATCCTCTGTAGCATAAGTCAGCCACATAAAAGCCACCGACTTGCATTTTTCAAGACCCTTTTCAGAGAAACATTACAATTCCTTTGTTTTTGTGTCACCATAAGGTGCATGTGCTTTGTTTGCTGTACAATCTGAAATGTGCCCAAGAAACAGGGTTTTACCTAAGTCCCTAAGGAGGGGGGAAGAGCAACATCAAGGTTATATATTGGTTTAGGCGCTAAACCGAAAACCGCTAGCCGTGCGTTTGACGATCTAGGCGCAAACGGAACCCTGCTTAGACGATGCTGCCGGGTGGCGGTGGGTTGAGTTGAGGGCAGAAGTGGGTGTGTGTGTGTGACCTCTGAGTAGTTTAGAATAGTAACATGCTCCTGGTGTCCTCCGCTCTGCAGAACGAGGACGTGAGGCCGCACGTGCGGGAGCGCTTCCGTCTGCACGACCTGCTGCCCCCGGACTGAGAGCAGCGCTCCGGGCTGACCCACACGCCGCAGGAACACACACACGGACACAACCAAGAACTCCTGGACCTGTAAAAAAACAAACAAACAAACAAACAAACAAACAGACAAAACTCTTTGGAATACAAGTAAAACAATGCCATTGCTGTTGAAACTGACACTTTTTTTTAAATTCTTTTTGACCCGCGTTGCTTTTAAAACTTTATTGTCGAAGAAGGAGACTAAGAAGAAGAAATGACAGAGACCATCTAAAGCAGGAAGTCCTTGAAGTGACTTTGCTGAATATGGAATTTATAAATACAAATCTTATCTCTTCTCTCTCTCTCTATATAAAAAAAAAAAAAAAAAATTAAATATATCTAATTATACTCGCATAATTGTAGGCAAGACCAGGAAGGGATGCTTTTTGGACTGGCTCTTTTTTCATTTCCCCCGGCCCCCCGGCGCGCTGTCTGGGTTTGATTTGCTGCAGTGGCTCCCAGGAGGTGTTGCGTCCGTGTGGACCGGGAGCGCGGCTCTGTACAGAAGGCTTCCCGCGCTCCGCAGGACGCTCCAGGAACACGGGAACGACGACGGGACTCTTCATTTCAACAGGAATGGCCAGTGAAACAAACTGTGTATATACGCTTCCCCCCCACCCCCCCAACTTTTTCCTTCATCAGGTTTTTAAAAACTTTATACTTTTTAGCCCAGGATGATTTCATTATGCATTCCCTTTATAGTTTAGGTGCTTTTTTTTTTTTTGTAGTGTTAGCGTTTTCTTTTTAAAAGTTTTTATCTTATGTTAAATGGCTGTTTTTTCCTGCCTTGTCCGCTGGCAAAATGTACATTGTTGTTTTTTTACGGGAAAAATGTAGTTGTCGGTCTGTTCATTAAAGATGCATTTATATAGTTTCTGTAAAATATTTCACTGTAGTTTTGAAACGGATTTGACAAATGGGGCGGGGGGAGGAGATGAATTCTGGGATAGGGTTACTGCCTTGTGTAGAATGGGGTACACCTCAGCCCTTTAAACCATAGTGAAGGCTTGTTGTATCCCTCGGTCAGTCTGTACACCGACTGCTAGTGTTTTCCGGTTGGTTTTGTTTTAGTGTTAAGGCCATATTTTCCTCTCTCAAAATCTTTGACAAGCCAATGTTTTTGTGCGCGTTCTTTATATCAAAGGAGCTGTATAAACTGTCAACACTTTTCTCCCCCTCCCCCCCCCTCAAAATATATTAAAACATTTTTTAACTCCTGTGTGCTGTTTGGATGCTCCCTTGTTAATCAAGCCAGTTCTATAAACTGTCCCCTTTCGCGGGGAAATTGTGTATGTCCATGTGTTATTTTTTTTTCCTGTAAATGATTTGTGTGCCATGGCGATGGATGAGGGACTGTCTGAGTTCTTTCTGGAAGGGAGTGAAAGTAAAGGCTAGTGTAGCGCGCTTCAGCCGGCCTGGTCCCACCGCACTGTGGGGGGCGAGGTGGGCTGCCTGCTGCGTTGCTCTGGTTGTAGCACCAGCACCCCCCAGATGCAGGTACCTGTCGTCTTCACCCTGTTCCTGGAGATCTACCGTCCTGGGTTTTCAGTACAACCCTAAGGACGCACGCCTCAGCTTCAGAACTCGTTGAGCTGCTTGTTGGTAGAATCAGGTTTGCCATTTATGGTTGAAGTGAGCCTTCAGGACGGTAGATCTCCAGGAGCAGGGCTGGTGACCCCTGCTCTACGCACGACTTTTTTTGTCGTGCGGACTTTTATTTGATAACGGCAGAGGAAGAGTGAGGTAACCATTTTTAAAAATTTCCCCCCCTTATTTCTCACTGTCGTCTGTTGTATCTTCATTGTTGCCAGATAGCTTCAGGACTGTGGGAAGATGCGTGTGGGGTAAAAGGCTAGGTGAGGTGTATGCTCAGTATAAACAAACATCAGTTTTTTTGGGGGTTTTTTTTTCAGAGATGTTTTACATTTTGTATTTTGGTTTCGGGCATGTAATGTCTACTTTAAGTGTATTAAGATTTTAACTTTACACAATGTTTTTCTTCATTATGTGAATATGTAGGTATAATTCATAAAAAGGTAGGGGCTTTTAATGAAGTGTTTGCTTTTTGTATTTTTGTATTTATTTAGGAATCTCACTATTAATGTAACATGAACAAATGTGTTTTACATAACATTACATTTGTTATTTAGCTGATGCTTTCATCCAAAGCAACTTACGGTTGGTTAGACTAAGCGGGGGCCAATCCCCCAGGAGCAATGTGTGGTTAGAGGCCTTGCTCAAGGGCCCAACACCTGCATGGATGTTATCGTGGCTACACCTGGGCTTGAACCACCCGCCTTCCCAGTCATGTACCTTAACCAGTCATGTACCATAACTACATGCTGCCCCTGTACATCTATAATGTGGATACAGTCATTGTGCAATTTAAATAATTGATTGAAAGGTACTGAAACATTGAAAAATGTTGCGGGCTTCCTTTCCTTGCATTCTCCGATGGGCGGAGTTAGGAGCCAATCAAGAACGTAAGGAAAGGAGGCAAGCAGGTAGAAATAAACGATTGGAAAAGAGCCCTCTCTTATATATACTTGCCATAGACATTCACACCAGCGAATTTCAGCAGTCCAATGGGCTTGCAGCCATTTTGATTACATTTTTGTAAGATATGAGGTTTGCCTATCATAGTAGGGGAGACTGGGCTCAGTTGTAACGTTTTCACATTTTTTGGTGAATCTCTGGAGCTATTTTTTGACACGTGGTGGCTTCAATTGTCTTAAGTTTTCATTGCTACACACTCTTGCCGTGTTCCCATCTGAAAATATTTGAAATTAAATCAAGGGACCAAAATGATGCAATTGACCCCCCCCCCCCCCCCCCCCCCAGAGGAAGTTGTCTCTGGTGAACAGCATTTTGGAGTGGGTATCGCACGGCACAGAAATATCACACCTGCTGCGTCACCCTTTTGAGCTTCACCCTTTTAAAATTTCTTTTAATAAAAAAATTTAAAAAAACGGAAAAAGTTTTTGGACAACACGCCCCATGTTTCATAATAATTTTCAATAATTTTGTGCTTTATTACACATTCCAATGGCATACTTTGGTTTTCAACTGTGTAAATCAGCTGCTGAAAATGGAACCGTTCAGTGGACAGTATGGTTCAGTATTTTTCTGTTCATATGTAATTTATTGGAACAGTTTGGCATGGCTGAGAGAGTTGGGTCAACTTGTACTGTGTCAACCATGATGAAATCAAGATATGCCGGAAAAACACTTTGTCACTGGCATATGGCAGTCATACATTGCTAATTGATAGTCAACTAGATACTGCTCAAGGGTAGCCCGTTGGTTTGCACAAAAACGACAGTCAAAAATGTTCTCCAGATTTTAAAATTCACTTTCATACCTTCGAAACAGGACATGTCCGCAGTGAGTCATCACTGCAGGTTGTTGATTGGCAGTGTTATAACTGACCCCGGTCTCCCCTACTCTCAACGGGATGAGATGGGATAGAGGAGACCGACGGCAGTCATTGGAGAAGGTTTGCACTGAGGTAATCACTCCTTGGTTCTGCGTGACCTGAGTGCATTTTTCAGCCTACAGACCAGAGGCCACCCCTTTCTGATTGCTCCTGCTTTCACGTTGATGCTAAAGGCCGATGTTTCTTCGTAGCATTTCGTCAGGCGGCTCTCGATGCGCAAGTCATTTACGGTGCTTTGAGGAAGGTTTCGTTCTTAAATAAGGATTAAATTAGGACAGTGCAACAGCCGACGTTCCCACACACATTCTTTACCTGCTCCATTAGTGATTAAAGGGACAGTTTGTTTTCTGAGTTTTTTTTTAAATATATTATTTCAGGTCAAGTGTATGTGTATACTCTGAAAAAGACACAACTGTCTGGACCAATCAAAAACATGCACTACAACTGAAACTATATGGAAACTGAACTATCCTTTAAAGAAAGGTTACTTATGGGTAGTAGTAAACGGATAATTGTTGGATGAACATGAAGACAAAGTGAAAATGTGATTATTTGATGGTTCATCTGAGCTGAACTAAATAATGGGATAAGCTCCTTGTTGTGCTTTTTAAGTCAAACGCTGCAAATTTGCATTGGCCTACTTTTTTTGACAGAAATACATGGAGCATTGTTCTCTAAACTGGACACGGACACATCGGCCTGTTATATAGGTGGAGGTTGACACTGTTCCATTTTCAAGGTGTAGATGTGGTCAGCTAACTTTTTTATATTTCATTATTTAATATTTCATGACCATGGTTGGTCGTGCTGCGTGGTTTTCAGATATTGAAACTGCACACATACCCTATATTTAGTGCGCTATAAACATAATTATGATACTATTGAATTCAGGTAATGTGGGACTCATTGTAAATGCAGTGTCCCAAATTACCTGAATTCACCCTAATTCTAAGGTCTCAAATTCAAATTCATTACAGTGGGGTGCAAAAAATAGGGCACACCTGGTTTAAATGTCTGGTACAGAGTTAAACCTTTTTGTAAATGAGACCTTTTTGCAAATTTTAAAGCAAGATTGCTTTTTATTTAAATTTTTTACTGTTTAGAAAGTATAAAAAGAAGGAAAAGGGCCCAGTGCAAAAGTTGGAGAATCATTTTTTATTATACTTGTTATTTAAAAAAAAGATGATTGCTAAGGCCCAGACCCAGGTGAGTATAATTCCAGGGCTGAACTTTTTATTCTGAAGTAACTCCATGCCTTCTAATGTATCCAACTGCAGTGGCTGTTCTGTCTGTTATAGGAGGAAGTACTAACTGACAGGGCTCCCAAACTTTTGCACAGGGATTTTTTTTCTTTTTGTATTTTTTATAAAAATAAATAAATAAAAAGTAATCTTGCTATTAAATTTGAGGTAATGTGTACACTTTGTACTATTTAGAGGTCAGGTTCGCTTCTGTTGACTCTGTAAAAGGCTTTTTGACCATATGCCTACTGTAAAGGCCTACATGGGCCATTTGCTTTTCTGTGCTGCCCAATCGAACGCAAGCTCCACCTGGCTCAAGTCGGCGTTTCAACACAACCTTTCACCCTTGGAATGTTTCTAACGCCTCCTCTTTCACAAGCTGACGGGTGTATATTACAGACAATGCACTGAGACCGGGGATTCAACACGGCGCATTAATTTTTAATTGGGAGTCGGCTGTTTGTTGGTCGAAATCCGTTCTGTGTTTTTCGCGGCTCCCATCATTCGCACCTCCCTCTTCTGCTGGCGTTTTAATTAGTAGCTATTCTGCCGCACTGCTGTGCGATAGAGTTGCAGGCGGATACGAAAGCCGCGGTGTGGCCATGTAGGTTGAAACGCGCTCTTTGTTCAAGGCAGTGGCAGTGGAAAAGCTACCCCACTTTGGCGAGGAGTCAGTCTAAATTGCTTTTGAGAGGACAGTCACAGGCCAACACGGCGTGGCCAAATTGCTCAGGCATGCTAAACAGTGATGGAAAACTTTGTTCTTTTATTTTTCATTTGCAGCTTTTGTGGACATTATTAGGCTAAATGTTCCAAGCGTTACTGGTCATTCAATGAAAGGAACTATACCTTTATCCAGGCCTGATATTAGACCGTATATTAGCCTAGGCTATTTCGGTGAAGCTTGTGTGTTACCTTCACAGACATAACATATGGAGACACCCCTAAACGGGTACAAATAAAAAAAATTGAGCATAACGAGAAATCTTTCGTTGAAGAATGCCAAAAAATATATTTTTTATTATTTGTGCGCTAAGCACGCTTTCTGGTAAGTATAAGCTATTGGTGGGAACAGTCTGCAGTTCAGTCATATTATTTTGTGTTGATTAATAGACTATTTTATATCACTATTTTAGACTTGATCAGTTTGTTTGTTTTCTAACGCGTCGTCGGAGTTTTTGTAATGTTTTTAGATTTTATCCCAACTAATTCACTGTCTGATTTCAGGACTTGCTTCCAGTCAATCAAAGAACTCCGTCCTTTCCAGAAGCTCCCGAGCTGTTGCCATCAGGAGGACAAACGTGGGCGCCGGGGACGGGGAGCCGAGTGAGATTGAAAAAAGTACCGGGGACTTGACGGACGAAAATCAGTCACCTTCTGCTCAAGATGGGGAGACAAATTCCCGTGCGAGAAGTAGGACTGTGCTGGACCCCAATTACAAAGAACATGCAACGGCCAGAGCGGGCCAACTATCAGATGTTTTTTTGGAAAACAGTGGGATGTCAGTTTATTACAATGTCTTGAACACCCTATATGCCGTTTACCGACCACTTTTGACAAGGAAATTCTTGGATGAACTTCCTAAAGCCGTTGTTTGTATTCTAACTGGAAGAGACGACTGTGGCCTGGAAGCTGAACTTACTAAGAGCATATCCTCTCAAATAGACAAGCCATTGCGGTCTCTCGTCACGTCTGTGAATGCATTGAGATGCCAGAATCTGATGCCCAACAGCCGGAGCTCCCAGGCGACAAACTTTTTAAATCTCTGGCTGGATGAGTCTATGTTGGCGCGAGTCGGAGCAGTTCAGGACTGGTTGCTGTCCACTGTGGTTTACCTGCCTCAGTACTTCTCCGAGTATCTCGGGGCTGCTTGGAATGTCATCAGCGACGTGACTTTACCGCCTGTGGTGAAATATATTTCTGATTTCATGGTGAAAATTCTGAAAACGCCAATTGATTATGTGAAAATTGCATTACAAGTCGGCATTGAAATCCCTGTTTTAAACCAAAGCGAGCAATGTCAACAAGGTTTGTACCAAAGCTATCCCTCCACATATTCATTACCCACAAGCAGTGCTTGTTAACTTTATTATAGCCTACTGGCACTGTGCGTTCTTGAATTTAGGCTACTGCCTGATTCATATAAAACCAATTTAATCAAACGTTAAATCTGTACGATGAAAAGCGACTTACTGGGGTATTGTGTTTTCTCCCGTTTCATATACAGGTGATCTTAAGCAGCTGATTATGTGGTAAGCTTTGACGTGTGAAACCTTTTCTCTCTGTGTGACGCATGCACTTGGGATACGGTTACAATTTGTGACAACCTGAAACGAATATAGTAACAATATTAGAATGGCTGTGTTAAATATTTAATTTGATTCATTAGAGGTGCATGAAACATATTCCGGAAGCACATAGCCGTTTGACATGGGATTATATAACCGTTTTTACGCATATCATGTATGTTCTGAGTTAATAAGGGACTGTCGGCGAAACTACTTGACTTTTGCTTATAAGTATACATATAAGTAATAAACGTATGAACATGAAACAAACGTTACGTTTATACAAACGTGCATTGCAGTCTATAAGTATTTGGACAGTGGTGAAATGTATCTTCTTTGGCTCTGTACTCCAGCAGATTGGATTTGAAATACAGTAAATAAATGAATATGAGATTAAAGTGCAGACTGTCACCTTTAATTTGAGACCATATTGAGTGATACATGTAAGAATTACAGCCCTTTTATACATATTACCCCCATTTTAGGTGACCAAAAGTAATTGGACAGTTAGATTCACGACTGTTTCTGATTAGTCGGGTGCAGGTACAAGATAACTTTAAAAATCTACTCTTCATTCAAGGCTTTTGATTGCCTTTGGAGTCTGTTATCAGTGTTTGTCAACATGAGGACCAGAGTTGTACCAATGAAAGACAAGAAAGCCATTATGTGGCTGATCAAATCGAATGTGCTGGACAAACAAACATGTCCAAGTACATACGTACTGCGCTGAAGGTTGTGGTTGGTCATTTTCCAGTCAACACATGACTAAATGTAATCTTATGTTTCATTCAGGGGCATGATTCACAATGTTAGCTGGTCGTTTGGGAACGCCCTGCTGGACATTTTCCTGGCCCCTGAGCCCGCACCATGTGACTACTCCAGCCCGGAGTGCCACAGTGTCCAGTTCGCCCGGTCTCTGGACCAGGACGGACCCCCGCCCCTGCTGAGCTGCAAGCGTCGGCCCCTCAGTAGCCTCAACAGCACCTCCTGCCCTCACGTGCTCCGCGCCGGCCCTGGAGACTCGCCCACCACGTACGCCCTCTGCCTGGCCCTGAGCACCCTCACCCCTGCTGAGCTGGAGCGGGTGTGGGCCAACGCGTGTGACACCATCAGCTCCGTCCTGGCCCCCCTCCTGGACGGGTCCAGCTGCGACGGGAGCCCCCGCCAGGCGTCGCGGGTCTCCAGGTCCCTCAACCTCAAGGACCTGATGTGCGTCTACCCCAACTGGACCGGGGTGGTCCGGCCGGACCCGGCCTCGGTCGCCTTCTGCGCCGACAACGACCGGGAGAGCTTCGTCCGGGTGGTGTGCAGCAACGTGGAGCTCATCCGCCTGCTGGTGGCGGACCCCATGAACGGCTGGCTGCCGGGTTACTGCGCCAACTTCTCGGGGGACCACATGGTGGTCCAGCAGTGCAAGTATGAGGTCTGGAGGATACGCATGGTGGACGCCTCGGTCCTGACGTTCTGCTGGGAGCAGGACCGGGACAGGATGGAGAACCTGCTCTGCAACGACGTGAGCTTCTTCATGCTCGTGCTCTCCGATCCGGAGAACGCCTGGCTCTTCCCCAACTGCAGCCGCCTGGAGCCGCCCACGGAGGAGAACGTCCTCACCCAGATCGACGACATCTGTCTCTACTCGGCGTGGCTCAGCCCCGCCTTCGTCAGCTCGGATGTGGTGGCGGCGTGCATCCAGCACGACGAGCGGCGATTCGTGCGCCGAGTGTGCGCGAATTCCACCTTCCTCGACGCCTTGCTGCTCAACGAGTTAAACGGCTGGGTGGGCGAGTACTGCGCCCTCTCCCTGAGCGCCCCGCCCACCGACCCGCCCTCTGAACTTAGCACCTGGTGTAACTACCACCAGTGGCCGGACGGTGCCGTGGACCCCTCTGTGGTGGGGCTCTGCTGGCAGCACGATCAGGTGGCCTTCCACAGGAACGTGTGCTGCAACATAGCCCTGTTCGAGAAGCTCACCCTGGACCCGCAGAACGAGTGGCTGACGGCGGTGTGCAGCGACAAGGAAGTGATGGACAGGCTGCCCGAGGTGTGTCGCTACGGCGACTGGGGGCGCCCCGTCATCGTGGACATGACCGACCTGGCGTTCTGCGCCGAGCTGGACGCCCGGAACTTCACTCGCCTCGTGTGCTACAACGAGACGGTGCTCCGGAATCTTCTGGCAAACCTGGACAACACCTGGCTGATCCAGTACTGCGTCAACCGCTCTGGCCCGGGGGGCAGCGGCGGAGGCAGCGATGGGAGTGGGGGGCTGATGGGGTTCAGGCCTGAGGAGCAGTGCCAGTACAAGAGCTGGGTGCTGTTCATTCCGGGTGCCTCCCTCCTGGCACTCTGCTGGGACTATGACAAGGCCAACTTTATATCCAACATCTGCCTTGACCCCACCCTCCTGGCCCAGCTGACACAGGAACCCTCCAGCAGGTGGGTGGGCACGCTCTGCAACACCTATGCTAACGTCAATGACGACAGCGGTTATGGAGACAGTGGGAACAGCGATGGCGGGAACAGCGATGGCGGGAATGGTGATGGTGGGAATGCTGATGGTGGGAATGGTGATGGCGGGAATGGTGATGGTGGGAATGGTGATGGTGAGAATGGTGATGGCGGGAATGGTGATGGCTATGACGGGAACGGCTATGACGGGAACGCTGATGGCTATGGCGGGAATGGCGATGGTGGGAATGGTAATGGCGGGAATGGCGATGGTGGGAATGGCGATGGTGGGAACGCCGGCGACGGGAACGCCGACTCCCACAATAACGGCTCGGAGCCTCAGCCCTGCCAGGTCCGGGACCTGGTCCGGCAGCTGAACTGGACCTGTGGCACAGACCTCAGTGCGGCCTGCCGCCCAGGGGCCGGCCGTCTGGTGGGACTACAGCTGCTGCTGCGCTGCGGGGCCGAGGCGCTCAGGCCCCGGGTGGACAGCCTCCTGTCGGACAAGATGGCCGCCGCCGTTAACCAGGCCACCAACGTGGCGGTGGTGCTCCTCGTGGCCCTGGAGGAGAGCCGCATGACCTCGCTGCGCGTCTCCGAGAACATCCGTCTCAGCGTGCTGGAGTCCGTCATGCTATACCTGGAGCAGGAGACCAACTTCGACAACAAGAGAGTTCTGCTGCAGTGCTTCGGGGTAAGGCCCCCCAGGGGCGTGCCACAGGCCTTTTGTGTTCACATCCCAAGAATAGAATGGAATAGAATAGAAAACTTAA
The DNA here is from genome assembly GCF_963514075.1 of Conger conger. NCBI lineage: Eukaryota > Metazoa > Chordata > Actinopteri > Anguilliformes > Congridae > Conger > Conger conger. The sequence goes on from NC_083765.1 coordinate 53,056,144, forward strand.
ATACACTCAAAGAATTACTCAGGTACTCAAAAGAGCTGTGAAATACATCTATCGTTTTCCTGAACGATGTGCTGTTGTGTGTGAGAATGGCTGCCTGAATGATGCACATGATGCCTCTATATGTACTTCTTTTATTCAGGATCCTAGCTAGCTGGATGACTGAATAAATAATTTAATTGGACCTGCTCTAGATACTGTATATAGTAATGCATTAACATCATAAGGACTGACGATTCAGAGGGTTCAGATTGTACTGTGGGATTGTAGGATATAGGATATATGTCGTTGTACAATACAACATTGGGTAGGAGTTCATGGACACAAATGTTCAGTTAGGGTGTGCCTGCTGGAGTCTCTATTTTCACTTAGCTTAGCCTACTGCCACAGCGACCCGACTCCGGATAAGCGGGTGATGATGGATGGATGGCCACTAAGCATTCAATGGTCAATTCACCATGTATATTATTATAAAAATAAAAAAATAAAATGGTGGGCATTTATATAGCGCCTTTATCCAAAGCGCTGTACAACTGATGCTTCTCATTCACCCATACATACACACACTCACACACCAACGGCGATTGGCTGCCATGCAAGGCACCGACCGCCAGACGACTGCTCTTACTGCCTGAGCCATGTCGCCTCCGACATAACGTTTATTGCCCAAGGTCCACAGATGGAGAGCAGCTGATATTTGGTTTCGGGGTTCTTATTGATATTGGACATTAAAAATCGTTGACATGACATTTTAATGGAGTGGCCTCTGCTTTCTGTTCAATGACGTTGGCAATAATTAAATCAAAGGTGCTCCGTATTCTGATTAGGTCTTTTATATTTAGGTTTATATGAGAGTTTAACTCTCTAACTTATGTTTGCGTGTGCATATGCATGCACTTGTTGAATCTGTGTATGTGTATTTGTGTTTTTATGTATGTGCGTACGTACATATGCAAATGTCTGTTTCTGTGTGTGTCCGTGTGTGCATTTTTGTAAATGTGTGTGTCCGTGTGTGCATTTTTGTAAATGTGTGTGTGTGTGTGTGAACAGAAAGTGCTTACCAGCCTAATGCAGACGGGGAGAGATGGGAACAGTCACGGCTACTTCCTTATCAAGGTCAGAGGGCGTCTCCACGTCTGCCCCATGACACTGCAGGCCTTTGGGCGTTTTTGAGACTGTTAAAATGTTTCTCCTCCATACCATATGTTTTCTTTCTTGGTTGGCCGGCTAGCATTTATCTTCGGCAGTACCTTTGCTCTTTTTACTTTGTTGGCTTTCTTGAGTTACAAAAAAAAAAAAGGAAAATCAAAAGAAATGTGATCCAGCTGTTAAGCCGTTGTCTACCTGGGTAACATCTGTGCTATTATTGACGTGCAGGAATATTTCCGGATCCCTCTTGACAGCCTGAGGGCAGTCCTGAGTGCTGTGGACATCACCACCGTCAGACAAATCATGCAGTATTACAGCAGGAACCAGGATACCCTACAGGTGAGCTGATCTCAGGACTGACATCTCCCAGGATCGTGGGGTGAACAGCCCTGGTCCTGGAGGCCCACAGGGTCTGCTGGTTTTGTCATTGCACACCTTACACCTTGCCTCACCTGGTTTCTTGGTTCTGAAAGTCAAAGTTGCTCCAGAGAGCAGGGTTGGACTCCCCTGCTATACAGTAGATTCACAACATCAGAAGTGTACATGCGGATGAGGAAGGTTGTCTACTTTTACGTCATTTTTGTGTCTCTTCATGAATTTGTCCGCAGCTCACGGAGGAATACCGGCGCAATATGGTGTCTGTGTTCTTTGGGACACACCTCTCCAGGGACGAGGCCCTCTTCCCTCACCTGGCCCCTCTGCTGGCCCTGCTCTCTCCTGCAGACATCCTCTCCCTTCCCAACCTGCAGAGCTCTCCCAACGTGTAAGTAAGGTGACCTCCAGGAGGGACCAGGCTCACGTACGGTCATTGTGATCGGCTTTCAGCATTGGGTTCGGTGCGGGCCTGCAATGAGATGAGAGATCCAGTGAAAACACGCTTGCTGTCCGTAACGCAGTGCCCCGGACCAGTTCCGGCACTTCCTAGACTTTGATTAAAATTTAAAGTGTTATGAAATGTACGTTGGCAAATCGTGACCTTGGAATTATAAAGTTCTATCTGTGTCCTGAGTGGTTTCGAGATATTGAGCCTTTAAGATACCATGTGAAAGATGCCAAGTGAATTGGCTCCAAGCTTTTAAATTTGGCATTTTTTCAATTTTTTTTCATATTTTTTTGTGTAAAACCTCACATGTATGTTTAGTGCCATATGAACAACATATTTAGGACACAAACTCTCTCTAAATGTTGACACTTTTGAACACAAATTAACGATAAACTGTTGAGCATATCATCTGTAAAGGAGCTCATTTAGTCAATTTGTCTTATAATGTCTGTAATGTATCCATCTGTTTTGTGGCAATGAATCAGTTCTGAGATACCATTTCTGTGAAAACATAGTATTATCTTATCTAATCTATTCTACCATAATGAATAGGTAAGTTATATCTTGATTAGTTTATATCAGGGCCTTAAAGTAAGTTGAGCAGAAATCTGCTCGGACACTGTGCAGAATCGATTGCCAGGATATCGATGCTTTTCTCCGCTGTCATGTTACAAGTTTAGTTCTCTCAGGTTTCTGTCGATTAAGGTGTGCCACCCAGTTGAAGATGTCTTAGACAGTAACTCATCTAGCACACAATGTTATGGAAACCTTTTTACAACATCGTAGTCTGATTACGGGGGCCTTGAAGGGCAAGTCAAATCAACAAATCAGAAAACACAACGACAAATCAGAAAACGCAAGGACAGACCAGAAATGTAACATAATTTCACAAAACGGAAAGGGTAGGTACTGGCCATCTTGTCTCTGATTGGACGGAATTCCCGTCTCTGATTGAATGGAATTGTTGTCAAGATCCATAATCTGATGTTGTAATTAGTAGCCTAATCTGTGTGACCAGAAGTAGATGGTATTTATTTTATTTATTCTGATTTGTTGTGTTTTCTGGTTTGTTGTTGTGTTTTCTGATCTGTTGTTTTGTCTTGCCCTTCAGGGCCACCTTAGTGGTTGCTGTGCATAGCACATTTCATTCTAGTGAATTTGTCAGGTCCAAAAAAAAAAAAAACTTCATGTGTTAGTTTCAATAATATTATGTGGCGGCTGGGTGAGGTAACAAAAGAGAGATGTGTGTTATTTTCACCGGTCCCTCCTCCTCCTCCCTCGCGCCGGCAGGTTGAGCACCATTGACCTCAGCCTCCCGCAGCTCTCCCCCGCGCAGCGGCGAGCCTTCGGGAAGTGGCTCGGCCGGTCCGTCGGCGCCCAGACCGTGACTGCGGCCGGCCCCTCTCTCATCAGAGACACCGGGAACCTGATAGCCTACCTGCCGTTCCGTGACTTCCAGCACCTCTCGCCCGCTCAGGTAGCGGAAACGCGACACCCTTTGAACGCCCGCACTTGTCAATAGTCAGAATGCCTTACCCTTTACTAATGTTCAATAAGTAAACGGCGGGGCCCTGCTCCCCTTTGTCGGCCATTGTCGGCGGAGGGTTGCGAGTTATCTGCCTTTCATTATAAGCCAGAGTTTAAATGTGAACAAGGTAGCATGTATTACAGTGAGCGGGGGGAGGGGGCGGGATTGAAATCTATCTGTGTAGCCCTTTTGAAGCTTGTAGTCACGGTGACTCCTCTAAAAGGCACTGTCACCGTTTCCATTGAGACGGATGCCTGTTTGGGTTTTTATTTTTTCATATACTTTGGTTGCTAAGGCTTTATGAGCATTACTGTTTTAGCAGCCCCACTTGTACATTTTGTTTGTTCATTTGTGGAATGAAAAGATGATGGTAAAAGTTTCACCTGTTCTAGTTGAAGGCTTGACTGGTGAAATTTGATGAATCTGGTGAGAAAATGTATAACTAGGTCTGGTTAAAGTGTGACTAGTAGATTGCAGTGTGTCATCCAAATTTGAATCACTTTGGTTTTGCTCAAAAATATTTGCAAGTGTTGACATGTGGCGCACATGTTTAAAAAAAGCTAAATGTTTTTTTGCTCCAAAACCTTCTTTTCAAAGGGGAGTTGACTCTTCTTTTCCAGTGGTGTGGTTTTCATTATTGTTGAATTGCATAACCTCCTGGGACCCAGTGGGAGAACATGTTTATGCTTTTAAATATATATATAATATAAGTGTCTTGACTCTTGGATGACAAAAACATGTTGTCATGATTTTTAAAAGAAAATAGTATTTATTTTATTTTTATTGAATGTCCCTTGTAGATTGTAGCATAGTGGAATGGTTCTAGAGAGTCATAAAACAAGATTTGCTCGGTCTTAAAGAGTTAATCTATTAGCAGTCAACTGAATTTACTTGGTTTCAAATCATTAAGTGTTTGTGACACCACTGTGAACTGCTGGTTTTAAAAGGACTTTGGAGGTACAAAGGACAAGGTGGTGGCATCATTGTGGTTTGTTATATTTTTTCTTCTTCAGTGGTTGCATTAAGCAGGAACTCTAACTAGCTTGCCCAACATGAGTAAATTAAAGCAAATCACTACTCCTGCTTTTAAATATCATTATTAATATTATACACGTCAAAACATTATTTGTAGCTTATTCCATCCTGGTAATCCAATTCTTCTCTTACAAATGTCGTAATAAAAATTATGAAGAATATACATTTATTGTGTTATTAGTGGGAGCTGGCATATTATGGCAATGTAAGTGAAGTATTGTATATTTAGTATACATTTTGAAATCTCCGGCATTCCATTCAAAATTGCTTTTGACATTTGAGACTGGGCCCCCACAACACTCTTGTAATGTGAGAAAAAATGGATAGTGTTACATGGTGGTGGTGTTTGTCGGTGTTGTACCTGCTCTTTTATTTACTTTGAAGAATAAGACAGCGATACAGTAAAAGCACTGCTGAAGTAATCAATCAGACACTGTTTATATGAATAGATGTATCCAACCTGAGACGTCATTTCTGCTGGACACAGAGCCCTCAATGCAAACCTTCGAGAATTGTAGCACAGTTTGTATGTGTTTGTTGTCATACAGTGAGAAATAGGCAGTGACCGATGTCGTGTGTGTGTATGCGTGCGTGTGTGTGTATATGTGTGTATGTGTGTGTTGCTGTGTCCATTTTCACAGCTGCTGGATGGTCTAGATGTCCTGCTGAAGAATACCCTGAGCCCTATTCAGGGGCAGTTCGTCGCCCAGACCTTGGTGGCAAACTACAGGAATCTAACAGCCGACGTCTTTCAGAGGTTTGTATCCACGCAGTAATTGTAAAAGCTGGATTTGTTTCCTTTTCATTCTCATCTTACATGTTAAATATTAAAAGTGTGTATTCCTAAAGTGTTTTTAATAATAACAACAGTAACAATATCAATAATACATTGCTCTCCCTGATCGCCATAGTTTGGGAAACCTGACATGTCTGGCTCAGCCCCAGAGCCTGGTGGCCCACAGGGACCCGGAGGTCACGACAGCCATCCAGGACAACATTAGGATGTGTGTGCAGCAGGGGATGCGTGTCTCCAGTGACATGGTGAGGCTGGTACACAGGGATGGGCAGCTACAAATCATCAAAATGGATGCTGCATGGGCAATCCTTGTGGTTTTGAAGCGGTGCCCTTGCAGTAGTTTTCATGACTGTCTGCAGATCCTATCCTTTCAGCTTATGCAGTAATATCGATTATGCCAGATGGTAGTGGAGGATAGCTATATTGGCGGCACAGTGGCACAGTGGGTGGCATCATCGCCTCACAGCAAGAAGGTCCTGGGTTCGGGCCCTGCCTGGACCTCTCTGTGTGCTTGCATGTTCTCTTCGTGTCTGTGTGGGTTCCTTCAGGTACTCCTGGTTTCCTCACACAGTCCAAAAACATGCAGGTTACGTTATTTGGAGAGTATAAATTACCCCACAGTACCGGCCTCAGAACTGGACTTGGTTCCCGGCTGCTGCGCTATGGCTGCCCACTGCTCCTACGTAATTAGGATGGGTTAAATGCAGAAGACACATTCTGTTGCCTTAGAAGGCAGTGACAATTAGGAATGAAATGAAAATTGATATTAATCAGATCGGCGTTTATTGTCTTGAGGCAGTTTTATTTTGCCTCCATTTGACCTGTGATACGGCTGGTGGGACAGGACAGCTCCTGTTACATGTGTGTTCATCCCTCCCCAGATCTCCAGTTTATTCCTTAATGAGGCAGAGCTGCAGAACCCAGGCTCCCTCTCCTCTGAACGCGTTGCTCAGCTGGGAGACTTCCTGCCCTTGTTGGGAACGGACTTCCTGGGGCAGCTCACCCCAGCACAGCTCCGCCCGGCTCTGCCCGCCCTGGCAACGGTGCCCTTCACCCCGAACCAGGTACCCAACACTCATCGATGAATCTGTGAAACACAAGTACAATCAATGATACACAAGTACAATCACTAAAGCACATGTACAATACGGTAAAACACAAGTACAATTGGTGAAACACATGTACAATCGGTGAAACACGTGTACAATCGGTGAAACACATGTACAATCGGTGAAACACATGTACAATCGGTAATATGAATGTACAATTCTGTGCAGAATGTAAAAAAACTAAATGCGTCAAGCCAAGACACTTTCAAAATACTGTCTGATGTTGAACTTATCAAAATGCCTAAGACTTTTTCACAGCACTATGTGTGTGTATGGGATTGTGGGTATATATTTGTACGTTTTGTGTATTGTTCTATGGGGTGTCATGTGGGGCAGAGGAGTTGGGATATGCTGCGGGGGGTTGGGATATGACGCTTGATTGGTTGAGGGGTCTCAGACTGTGACATGTGGGAGGCAGGGCTCAGGGCATGCTGGGATACCCGATACTCCAGACAGACAGGAAGAGAGAAGCTGTGGGCAGCAGGTTACCATTTGATTACAGAAGCATGACTGAACCTGAGCTCAGGCCAGGGGATTAAGCTATGCACACACGCCTACCACAGAGCATTATTACTTTTCACAGGGGAAACTGGCATGTAATTAAATGAAAGGAAATGCTTAGGCCACCTCCATTGCTGAATTCAGTCAGTTCTTTATTAAGATACGGGGACATCCATCTACCATATGCATGCTTATTTTCGACATGTGAAAAGGCATCTTCCTGAAGCATTGACTTTTATGACTATGCATACATGTATGGCAGAATAATTGTACAGATCTAACTTTCCATTTCTTTTCAGGCCCAGGCAATAGTAGAGAAGGTGTTCCCAAGCAACAGTGTAAGTGTTCAGTGTGAGACACTGCTCTGGTCAGTTTGAAAGATTGTGATTTGTGTGTGTGTGTGTGTGTGTGTGCCTTTTATTATTGTGGTGACGGATGTTAAGTGTGTCTCAGTGGTGAAAGGGTGAATTGTGAATCGTGAATCATGTATTAGTGGTGAAGTAGCCATGTGGAAAAGTCTGACAAAAATCTAGCAAGATTCTAATGTGTTCAATACAAATCATATAATTAACAGATATGGCAGCAAACACAAACAAAATTTATGTTAGATTATAGGAAGAGCTGACAAATATGTCATGGCAAATGTGTATGGCATAGATAAGGGCGAACACGTGGTGAGAAATGTATGAGATTGAGATGTGAGTTGATGATCATAAAGGCTATTTATGCATCATATACTATGCATCTTGAAAAGCTGCAATTGCTTATGATACTATCCAGGGTTATGCCAGAAATAGTCAAATATTTTATTATGCCTGGTTCTTGCCCTGTTTGAATGTCGGTCCATAATTCTGGGATTTATGTCTTCGAGGTTCTACCGTATGCCTTAGTGGTGATGCCTATAGGGGTGAAAATTGATGCATGTCTTGGTGCTGAGTTGATGAATGGTTTGCCTTTGACTCGGTGCGCGGTAATGAACAGTGATGTGTCGAGCCAAGCCAACTGGCTCGGAGCATATAGCCTTCAGCAGCCAGCAGCAGGGTGACTTAGGGACAAAGCTTCCACTGCACTCAGCTGTATGAAGATTTATGTTCTAACCTTCCCTTGTACTGCGGAGCAGAACGCCATAACGCAATGGACAATTATCTTCGTGTTTAATGAGGAGCTAATGTTTCAGCACCCGTTTGCATTTGAAAGAGCATCGCTGTCATATTTGTAATCATTTGAATGACGGATAAAAGAATCCATCATTCTATCTTTCCAATTCCCTACTGAAAAAAGAAAGAAAACCGGCTCAAGGTTTTTAAACAGCTGGTTAACACTGTTTGACCAATTCAGACCAATTCCATACTCAACATGGTTTGACCAGCTCATGCTATGTTTTGAAACAGCCGGTAGCTGGTTATATCAAGGTGGTCATAGCTTGATTTTACACCAGGGTTCCCTCCTGCTCGTGTCCTCCTCCTTATCTCCATTTCACTCTTTCCCTCTCTCTTTCCCCATCCTCTCTTCCTTCCATGGCTGCACCCCGCGGGCAGTTGGGGCAGCCGGGGCAGCTGTTGGAGCTGGGCACCCTGGTCAGCGGGGTGAGGGTGGAGACCATATGGACCCTGACCTCCGACACCCTCCTCGCTGCCCTGCCGAACATGGCCCAGCATACCCCTGGCCTGAGCCCCCCTCAGGCCAACGCCGTCTCCACCAAACTCTGGGTAGGGTGCGGGGGAACCCCTCTGTCCCACACTCGCTCACCTCACAAACCGCTGCACGCCCCGTACCCTGTGCCTCAAGCCTTAAAGGTCCCGTATTCTGCACCTTTCCAGCCTTTTATTTTAGGTCCTGATATCCATATGAAGACATTTGTATGTTTTTTTTTTTTTTATCTCCAGCACCTCTCATGAGCTTTACCAAGAACAGGCTTTTTTTTAGTGACTGTGTCTTTAAGGCTTATTGATATAAATTAACCTCTGTTCTGATTGGCTGTGAACCGAACACCATCTGTGCCAAGCGCTTGCAATTAGTCCAGCTACAAGGTGGGCCGAGCTGAAGGTGGCCCTATGCAAATGAGCGTATAGTTGCGACGTCAAAATTACGGAAGTCCAAACGGTTTGTTTAAGTGCAGTTTCTTAATACGGATTATGTTCATTCTTTGGGGGGCTGTGCATTTTGTTTTGTGTCTTTATAGCATCTACAGCTCTTTATAATCAACATCCTAATCCAAGCGAGATAAATGTCGTTTTCCACAATATGGGTCCTTTAAGTTTTCACTCTCATAAACAGCAGCAGACCAAAACGTTGTGTTATTTGTATTGTGTAGCAGGCATTAAAAAGTTTGTGCTGATGTTAAACGCAGTCACGGCGACAATAAATATAAGAACCCCCGCATAACTGTAACAGAAAACCTTTAGCAGAAGAAAACGGCGCAAATTAGACGCAGATGTTTCGCCGTAACCTGACCCCGGCAGCCTCTCCTGGCTCCGGGGAGATGCAGGAGACTAATGAACTCTGTGCATGTGCGTGATAAATGGTTGGGAAGGAGTACTGTATCCAGCCAGCGAGGCCTGTGATCTCAGGTGGACGTGTTCAGGAGTGTCTGGGCCCTCAGCATGATCCCTGTCAGGATTAAAGGAGGGCTTGAGCCCGGGTCCAGCTGGAGCTGTGTGGCCCTGGGGCCCGTGCCTGGGGCTTTACTGGCACAGGGGTTACTGGGCCTGCGCTGGGAGTGTAGTGTGAGCGCCTCTCCCTGTGTCTGCGCATACAGTCATACGGGTCTCTAGAGCTGCGAGTCTTCATCTTTATTTAGACCTCTCGCTCGACGGAGAACCTGATGTTCATCTGCCGGGACTACCTGGGGCATCAAAGGGCGTGAGGGATGTGCTAGGGATTGAGTTATCAATCAAGTTTAAAGTCTCATATTGTGGAAAATTAGGTTTCCCTTGCTATCTGGATTTTAAGGTGCTATAAAAACACAGTGAACATATCAAAAGGTCCCAAATAAATCCACACAATCCATATGAGACAAATATGCATTTAAACAAGCTGTTTGGACTTCTATGATGTCATGACATCACAGCGATGTGCTTCAGCATGGCCTATCTTGCCCAAACAAAATCCAAACGCTCAGCACAGACGTTGGAGCCAGCCAGCCAATCAGAACAGGGGTTCATTGATATCAATGAGCCTTAAAGGCACAGGCACTAAAACCGCCTGTTCTTGGTAAAGCTCATGAGAGTCACTGGAGAACGGACATGTAAAACTGGAACCACACAAATGTCTTCTTATGGATATCAGGACCTAAAAATTAAACTCTGGAAAGGTGTAAAATATGGGACCTTTGAGGGGGGTGATTAGGTGGCCAGATGCCAAGAGCCTGTTTTATGGAAATTTGACCAGGACACCAAGGTTAATACACCTGCTTTTTAGAAAAATGCCATGTGACATCTTTCAAATATGATAGTGTTTCGACCCAATTATAATTTTTTTATTCATAAAAATAAACCTATGTATTTATATGTTATAAAAATATATTTTTTGCCATTCATCTGTTTCTCACTGCATGTCTGTAATTTGGCTGTGTAATCTTCAACTGTGTTACACGTTGCGTCTGAACACCAGTCACGGACACACTACCTGTCCGTGACTAACCCAGGAGGGTATGTCTGGAAGCAGCTGTCGGTCCTTCCTAACAGAAGCGCTTTGTGTGTGTGTGTGTGTGTGTGTGTGTATGCGTGCATTCGTGCATATGTGTGCGTGTGTGTGTGTGTGTGTGTGTGTGTGTGTGAAATGTGTGTGTGTCTGTGTGTGTGAAATGCGTGTGAAATGTGTGTGTGTGATGTGTGTTTGTGTGCGTGTGAGATGTGTTTGATGTGTGTGTGTGTGTGTCTGTGTGTGTGTGTCTGTGTCTGTGTCTGTGTGTGTGTCTGTGTGTATGTATGTGTGTGTGTGTGTGTGTGTCTGTGTGTGTGTGTATGTGTGTGTATGCATGCGTGTGTGTATGTGTGTGTGTGCATGCGTGCGTGCGTGTGTGAGTGTGCGTGTGCGTGTGTGTGTGTGTGTGTGTGTGTCTGTGTGTGTGAAATGCGTGTGAAATGTGTGTGTGTGTGATGTGTGTGCATGTGTTTGTGTGTTTGTGTGCGTGTGTGTGATGTGTGTATGTGTGTATGTGTGTGTCTGTGTGTGTGTATATGTGTGTGTGTGTGTATGCGTGTGTGCGTGTGTGTGTGTGTGTGCATGTGCGTGTGTGTGTGTGTGTGTGTGTGAGTGTGAGTGTGTGTGTGTGTGTGTGTGTGTGTGCGTGTGTGTGTGCGTGTGTGTGTGTGTGTGTGTGGGTGTGTCTGTGTGTGTGTGTGTGTGTGTGTGCTCAGGGCTCAGAGAAGGTGACGGAGTGGCTGGACGAGGTGGAGCCCCTGCTCCCCTGCACCCCCCTGCTGAGTGTGCAGCTGAGAGCCCCCCTGCTGCTGGGCAACACCAGCGCCGTGCGCTCGCGCGTCTGGAACACGCAGCAGGTACCCTCCCCCCGCCTGCCCCTCTCCCCCAACGTGCTGCCCTCCTGCAGGGCCACATTCAGGGTCCCCCTCTCCCCCATCGTGCTGCCCTCCTGCAGGGCCCCATTCAGGGTCCCCCTTTCCCCCAACGTGCTGCCCTCCTGCAGGGCCACATTCAGGGTCCCCCTCTCCCCCAGCGTGCTGCCCTCCTGCAGGGCCCCATTCAGGGTCCCCCTCTCCCCCAACATGCTGCCCTCCTGCAGGGCCACATTCAGGGTCCCCCTCTCCCCCAACGTGCTGCCCTCCTGCAGGGCCACATTCAGGGTCCCCCTCTCCCCCAACGTGCTGCCCTCCTGCAGGGCCACATTCAGGGTCCCCCTCTCCCCCAACGTGCTGACCTCCTGCAGGGCCCCATTCAGGGTCCCCCTCTCCCCCAACGTGCTGCCCTCCTGCTGGGCCACATTCAGGGTCCCCCTCTCCCCTCAACGTGCTGCCCTCCTGCAGGGCCACATTCAGGGTCCCCCTCTCCCCCAACGTGCTGCCGTCCTGCAGAGCCACATTCAGGGTCCCCCTCTCCCCCAACGTGCTGCCCTCCTGCAGGGCCACATTCATTCATTCAACTTCATTTCAAGGGCCCTCATACGAGCTCTATACACTCAGTGAGCAATTTATTAGACAATAATGTGGCAGCAACTAAACGCATAGAATCATGCAGACGTGGTCAAGAGGTTCAGCTGTTGTTCAGACCAAATGTGGAAGAAAAGTGATCTAAGAGAGTGGTCAGAGGAGAAGGGCCAGACAGGGCTAAGCTGACAGGAAGGTGACAGTAACGCCAATAACCATGCATTACAATAGTGGTATGCAGAAGAGCATCTCTGAATTTCTGAATTTCTATTTGAATTATGCCTGGTTAATTATGCCTGGCACGGCCGTGGATAACAGCAAACATCGAAAGTATTCATTGGATTTTATACTTTAATACTATGTCTGAAAGTGAACATTAAATTAGGTTTTAATTTCTCTCTCTTCCTTCCTATTCCTAAAACATATTTCTTTATTATGAATAATTATTCCATTTTTCTAATCTGTTGAGTTGTACTTTTCATGATGTAATACTAGGCTACAGAAATAATTGTGCAGAAATGAATACGCAAATATAATTTGTTATTGGAAAATAGACTAATCAATTTTTTGCTGTGATTGGTTAACACTAGCAAGTAATGACATACAATACACCCAACCTTTACAGGATTCATAAAGGCTTGTTCCCTGTATATTAGTGTTTCTTTATATAGATGGCTTTCTTTTCCCTGGTGGGGTATGCATGGCATGGTCTAAATTAAATGTTGAATTATTTATTGCATTTATTTGCGGTGGCTTTGTTGTCTACCTCCTGAACTCGAAGCAGGCTTGAATTTCACACGTCTAGGCAATGCTGACACACGGAGGTGTTGACTACAATGACTTCCATCTGTGCTCCTTAACAATCAGTGTGAGAGTTCCAAGTGACTTGGAAAACGCGCAGTAGTCCCTCAGCAACTACGATTTCCGAGAGAGAGTGAGAGAGATTGATGACTGTGTATTTCTTTCCTAGGCCAAAGCTCTTTTTCAAGAGGCAGTGAAGACCAAGCCAGCCAGTCTTTCAATTGAGGATTTTATGTAAGGATTTTACAGTACACTTGTAGTCTTATGAGCCACAAAATAGCAAAATAACTTATTTTTACATTTTATCAAGTAAATGCCACTTCTGAAAGTTGCCTATTGCTGTCCTATTTTTGAATTTACTAGGCCTATATATATATATATACTTCAACCCCCTCCCATTGCCAGTATATGTAGTGGAAACTGATCTGTATTTCTGTTTGTGTATGTGTGTGCGTGTGCGTGTGCGTGTGTGTGTGTGTGTGTGTATATGTGTGTGTGTGTGTGTGTGTGCGTGTGTGTGCGTGTGTGTATATGTGTGTATATGTGTGTGTATATGTGTATATGTGTATGTGTGTGTGTGTGTCTGTGTGTGTATGTGTGTGTATGTGTGTATGTGTGTATGTGTGTGTCTGTGTGTGTGTGTGTGTATGTGTGTGTGTGTGTGTGTGTGTATGTGTGTGTGTGTGTGTGTATGTATGTGTGTATGTGTGTGTGTGTATGTGTGTGTGTGTGTGTCTGTGTGTGTGTGTGTATGTGTGTGTATGTGTGTATGTGTGTGTCTGTGTGTGTGTGTGTATGTGTGTGTGTGTGTGTGTGTGTGTGTATGTGTGTGTGTGTGTGTGTGTGTGTGTGTGTGTGTGTATGTGTGTGTGTGTGTGTGTGTGTGTGTGTGTGTGTCTGTGTGTGTGTGTATGTGTGTGTGTGTGTGTGTGTGTGTGTTCAGGGATCTGGGGACACTTGCTTCGGGAGCAGACTGTGCGACGCTGCGATCGATCTTCCAGTCCAAGCCAGACTTCCTGCTGCGTGGCGTCCTGTCCTTCCTCAGAGAGCAGCCTGCCCCCCTCCATACCTCACTGGTACAGATTACACACGTTATTACACTCCATTACACGCCCTCCATACCTCACTGGTACAGATTACACACGTTATTACACTCCATTACACGCCCTCCATACCTCACTGGTACAGATTACACACGTTATTACACTCCATTACACGCCCTCCATACCTCACTGGTACAGATTACACACGTTATTACACTCCATTACACCCCCTCCATACCTCACTGGTACAGATTACACACGTTATTACACTCCATTACACCCCCTCCATACCTCACTGGTACAGATTACACATGTTATTACACTCCATTACACCCCCTCCATACCTCACTGGTACAGATTACACACGTTATTACACTCCATTACACCCCCTCCATACCTCACTGGTACAGATTACACACGTTATTACACTTTATTACACCCCCTCCATACCTCACTGGTACAGATTACACAAGTTATTACACTCCATTACACCCCCTCCATACCTCACTGGTACAGATTACACACGTTATTACACTTTATTCCACCCCCTCCATACGTCACTAGTACAGATTACACACGTTATTACACTTTATTACACACTTACCCACCATACTGTCTGTCAGTATATCAATAACACTTGTTATTATATACTTACCTTATTTTCCGATCAAACACTGTCATTATACACTTATTCAACATACTGTGTGATAAATAGCACTTATTACGTGTTTATTCACCATGCACAATAATGCTGTCCATGTACACTTATTCCCTGTGCTCTGATCAATAACAATTATTACATGCTTATTGACTTTACAGTCTGATCGATAGCACTGTTATCCTATATGTATTCAAATGCTGCCTGATTAGCTATGTCAGTTTCTGTACCTGAACCCTTATGTGATGGTCAAAGAGTCTGACTGAGAGCCATGGGATGGATCGGTGAAGACTTGGTCAGATAGATTATATCTGTTGCCTGTGTTCTTTGTCTTCTGTGTTCACTGTGCACTCCTTTTTTTCCTGACAGAAAAAGTGTGTCATTGAGGAGTTGTACCAGTTTGAATTCTTCTCGCAGTTACTTGGTGATCTGGGCTTACAGATCGCCCTTGAGGCCTCGTGAGTTTCTTCTGTCCTTACATTTTTGTATTAAACACAAATATTTCTTTATCCGTGAGGTCTGTTCATTAGTGGGAGCATTCTGTATATATGCTTGCTTGTGTGTGCCTTTGTGTATGTGCGTGAAAGTGTGTAAGCACTTGTGTCTGCTGTGTGCATATACTTTCTTGTGAATTTGTATGTGTGTGTGCATGCTTGTGTGTGGGAATGCATGTTTGTACTTGTTTGCTTGTGTGTGTGTGTGTGTGTGTACGTTCATGCTTGTGTGTGGGAATGCATATTTGCGCTTGCTTGTGTGTGTGTGTACGTTCATGCTTGCTTGTGAAAGCGTGTGTCTGTGTGCCCAGGGTGAGCACAATCCAGAGTTTTCCAGCCGACACTCTCAGAGACATGATTGTGCGGGAGCCAGTGCACTTCCTGCAAATCCCCGAAATCAAAAAGGCCCTCCTGGTGGACAAGATGGTGCAGAGACTGGTGAGTCTTTCTTTAATCATGTCGACCCAACCGCAGTTGGCAACCTAGCCAGTGAAAGTAAAGCCCAGTCTCCACCAAACAGCCGAGCCGAAACAAGACTAGAGAAATCTTGGAACGTCTGTATTTTAATCTCAAAACGTCCGCGAGTATGGACTAGGCAGTCCACACCAAAGTGCAGAGTAAACAAATAAACAACTGTTTTCATTACGACCCGAGTTACGCAACGTTAAATCACTAATCAGTCATCCGGGCTGAAGACACGACACGCTCAGTTTTTGAAACCGTCGTTCTAAAACTGGACAGTTCACACCGATAAAACTCTCTTCTAAAGACGTTCTAAAACTGTTGCGTCTCGACTTGGCTGTTTGATGGAGACTGGGCTTTAGAGGGAAATTCAGTGGAGTGTGTAGCCCACCTGTTAGAGACGGATGATTACATGACTAAGTAGATGCCGACACAAAACATTTCTCCAAACCTTTCGCTCTTATTAATTGGTCCCCCAGTAATATATCATAAATATGAAAGATCCAATAGTAAAGTTTATGATATATTATTGTGAGGATATTTACTTTTAACTGTACGGTATTTACTTCAGCTGATTGGCAGTGCACACATTTTACCCTCACAAATAATGAATTCCAAATCATCGTGCTGAGAGCAGTATACAAACTTAAGCTTAATAGCATTTTTTGTATTTGATTATGTATAACATAACTATTAAATGGCTCATTTTAGTTGTCTTTGAGCTTTATAGACGTAGGTTGAAAATGTCAGCGTCTCTTTGTCTTTTACTGTGGGATCTCAGAACATGTACACGGGCGGGTACTCTGAAGAGGAGTTCCGCTCGCTGGGCGTCATGGCAACCTTCGTGGTGGACGAGGTGTTTCTCCAGGTGGACAGAGCCTTCTTTGTCGAGACGCTGGACTTCCTCCGAGGGTTCTGCTACAGCCGCAGCAAGAGGGGCATCGTGGCCCAGATCCTTCAGGAGCCAGGGACCTTTGGGTAGGGCACTGGGTGGGCTCTGTCACACGGTGGAGATAGTGAGGCCAAAGTCAAACAGACACGCGTACAATCACCTATGGGCTTCTTCTGCTTCTACTACCTCTGCTGCCCCTGCCACAACCACAACTACTACTACAACTAATAATAATAATAATGTATTTTATTCTACCACCACTACTACTACTACTACTACTAATAATAATAATAATAATAATGTATTTTATACTACCGCTACTACTACTACTACTACTACTACTACTACTACTATTACTACTAATAATGTATTTTATACTACCACTACTACTACTACTACTAATAATAATAATAATCTATTTCATACTACTACTACTACTACTACTACTACTGCTATTACTACTAATAATAATAATAATGTATTTTATACTACCGCTGCTACTACTACTACTACTACTAATAATGTATTTTATACTACTACTACTACTAATAATAATAATAATAATAATAATGTATTTTATACTACCACTACTACTACTACTACTACTACTAATAATGTATTTTATACTACTACTACTACTACTACTACTACTAATACTAATAATAATAATAATAATAATAATGTATTTTATACTACCACTACTACTACTACTACTACTACTACTAATAATAATAATAATAATAATAATAATAATAATAACGATGTATTATATGTGTTATGAAACAATATTTTTAGAGGCTTGTTTTTTCAAACCTGTCCTGTATATCCAGCAGAAAGGTGGCTCTCGGTAAACAGTCTCTCTCCCTGCTCCCTCCAGACCAGTGGAGCACTGGACGTCTGCGATACTCGACCAGGTGGACAGGTTCATCTTCTTCCTGCCAAAAAAGGCTGTTCAGAAGATCCCTGCGGTAACCTCTCAATACTAATTCCTGAAGTAATAAGTTTTTCCATTGTCAGAACAATTTTGCTGTCATCCCCACGAACTGTGTGCTCCTTAATGTTCATATAATTGCAAGCATATGGCACTATTTACAGTTTGCGTGGGTCATCTTATCTGCTTGTATGAACTACAGACTAGTTTATAAAGCAGGGTTATCAAAGTCATAATTTACTTTATGTTGACTTTTATTACCCTATTTACTCTACTTTATTACCATAATTGTTGAATCAAGAAAATAAATTCAAAACAAGAAACTTAAACTGAATATGAAATAAATGTTTTGGAAACTGTGAGCTGAACTGCTGTTGTTTTTTCACACCTGAGCAACAGTTGCCCATTAGCTTAACCAGCGGGTCAGGAAAGAGAGGATCCTGTGATCTCGGGCAGGTCAAATGACCAAACGCCCTAGCGTAACTGATCGGGTGTCTAACCTTCTTCCTCTGCCCCTCCCAGGAGCTGATGACCCTGGAGCGCATCGAGAGACTGTTCCTCAGCCAGCAGCAGTGGGAGGCAGGGGAGTTTGGCGCCCTCTGTGTGCAGAGCAGGGAACAGGACGAACTGGTGAAGCTCTTTGCCAAAAAGCAGTTTGTGCTCCAGTTCTTCCTGGGGTTCCTGCGGACGGGGCCGATCCAGCGGGCATGTGAGTGATGGCGGCCATTTTGAAATGCGCTGTTACTCTCCCGACATCCATCTCTCTTATCATTCTGGCTCTAAAATAGTAACACCACACATTCAGTACCTGAGAGTGGCTTTAATTTCAATTAATATTTTTTCACAATAACTGTTTGGTGAGTTAGTTTTTGCTGAGTTTGCCAAATTTTGCTTGTAAGAACAGACAGAATGCTATTATTTGCATAACATAATAATTTCTGGGAAATTAACATGCTGTATACATAATACTCAATACATGCATTTAATGATGTCAAGTTTTAGGATACATGTTTAATCCAAGAAAGTGTAGCCATTTAAAATGGTTAGCTATTATATTTCTGTTTTCATTTTTCTGGGTGTCATGGTGAGCCCACAGCTCGGACTGTGGAAACTTGGTTCTTAAACCTGTTGTGCCCAGTACCCCCAAAATCAGTCTATACACTCAGTGACCCCTTTATTAGATAGACCTATAAACCAGATTGTTAATGCAAATATTTACTCAGCCAATCATGTGGCGGCAACGAAATGCTTAAAAGCATGCCGACGTGGTCAAGAGGTTCAGCTGTTGTCAGAATGTCAGAATGGGGAAGAAAAGTGACTTTGATCGTGGAATGATTGTTGGTGCCAGACAGCACATATTGCTGACCTGCAGCAACCACTCCCAAGATCCCGACACCCTACCCACTATTTGAGAACCACAGTCTTGCCCTGCACTACTCACAATGTTAAAGACGTTTTACAGTGTGAGTCCAACAGGGATCATACATGCTCTCTAAGAGTGGAACAATTCTGTTGAGTTGAGAAGAGATTCACACTGACTTTTTTGCTGTGTATAGTATAATTATAGCTGTTTACCTCTGCATACATACAGTATAATCATAGCTGTGTATCTCTACATACATACAGACATACAGTATAATCATAGCCGTGTATCTCTACATACAGACATACATACAGACATACAGCATAATCATAGCCGTGTATCTCTACATACAGACATACAGACATACAGTATAATCATAGCCGTGTATCTCTACATACATACAGACATACAGACATACAGCATAATCATAGCTGTGTATCTCTACATACAGACATACAGACATACAGTATAATCATAGCTGTGTATCTCTACATACATACAGACATACAGACACACAGTATAATCATAGCCGTGTATCTCTACATACAGACATACAGTATAATCATAGCTGTGTATCTCTACATACATACAGACATACAGACACACAGTATAATCATAGCCGTGTATCTCTACATACATACAGACATACAGACACACAGTATAATCATAGCCGTGTATCTCTACATACAGACATACAGACACACAGTATAATCATAGCTGGGTATCTCTACATACAGACATACAGACACACAGTATAATCATAGCCGTGTATCTCTACATACATACAGACATACAGACATACAGTATAATCATAGCTGTGTATCTCTACATACAGACACACAGTATAATCATAGCCGTGTATCTCTACATACATACAGACATACAGACACACAGTATAATCATAGCTGGGTATCTCTACATACAGACATACAGACACACAGTATAATCATAGCCGTGTATCTCTACATCCATACAGACATACAGACACACAGTATAATCATAGCCGTGTATCTCTACATACATACAGACATACAGACACACAATATAATCATAGCCGTGTATCTCTACATACATACATACAGACACACAGTATAATCATAGCCGTGTATCTCTACATACAGACATACAGACATACAGTATAATCATAGCCGTGTATCTCTACATACATACAGACATACAGACACACAGTATAATCATAGCCGTGTATCTCTACATACAGACATACAGACATACAGTATAATCATAGCTGTGTATCTCTACATACAGACACACAGTATAATCATAGCCGTGTATCTCTACATACAGACATACAGACACACAGTATAATCATAGCCGTGTATCTCTACATACAGACATACAGACACACAGTATAATTATAGCCGTGTATCTCTACATACAGACATACAGACATACAGTATAATCATAGCTGTGTATCTCTACATACATACGGACATACAGACACACAGTATAATCATAGCCGTGTATCTCTACATACGGACATACAGACACACAGTATAATCATAGCCGTGTATCTCTACATACATACAGACATACAGACACACAGTATAATCATAGCCGTGTATCTCTACATACAGACATACAGACATACAGTATAATCATAGCCGTGTATCTCTACATACAGACATACAGACATACAGTATAATCATAGCCGTGTATCTCTACATACAGACATACAGACATACAGTATAATCATAGCCGTGTATCTCTACATACATACAGACATACAGACACACAGTATAATCATAGCCGTGTATCTCTACATACAGACATACAGTATAATCATAGCTGTGTATCTCTACATACAGACACACAGTATAATCATAGCCGTGTATCTCTACATACACTCATACAGACACACAGTATAATCATAGCCGTGTATCTCTACATACAGACATACAGACACACAGTATAATCATAGCTGTGTATCTCTACATACAGACATACAGACACACAGTATAATCATAGCCGTGTATCTCTACATACAGACATACAGACACACAGTATAATCATAGCTGTGTATCTCTACATACAGACATACAGACACACAGTATAATCATAGCCGTGTATCTCTACATACATACAGACATACAGACATACAGTATAATCATAGCCGTGTATCTCTACATACATACAGACATACAGACACACAGTATAATCATAGCCGTGTATCTCTACATACATACATACAGACACACAGTATAATCATAGCCCTGTATCTCTACATACATACAGACATACAGACACACAGTATAATCATAGCCGTGTATCTCTACATACATACAGACATACAGACACACAGTATAATCATAGCCGTGTATCTCTACATACATACAGACATACAGACACACAGTATAATCATAGCCGTGTATCTCTACATACAGACATACAGACATACAGTATAATCATAGCCGTGTATCTCTACATACATACAGACATACAGACACACAGTATAATCATAGCCGTGTATCTCTAAATACAGACATACAGACACACAGTATAATCATAGCCGTGTATCTCTACATACATACAGACATACAGACACACAGTATAATCATAGCCGTGTATCTCTACATACATACAGACATACAGACACACAGTATAATCATAGCCGTGTATCTCTACATACAGACATACAGACACACAGTATAATCATAGCCGTGTATCTCTACATACAGACATACAGACACACAGTATAATCATAGCCGTGTATCTCTACATACAGACATACAGACACACAGTATAATCATAGCCGTGTATCTCTACATACAGACATACAGACACACAGTATAATCATAGCCGTGTATCTCTACGTTGCAGCTCATCTGTTGACCCCCAGCTGTGAGAACCTGCACGCGACGCAGCCGTCGGCCTGGAGCGTGACCAGCCTGACGTACATGTCGTCGGGCAGCTTTGCCAGCTGTCTGGAGCTCATTGGCCAGGACCCCTTTCTCACATCATTCGAGCTGGACTTGCTCCTCGACAAAGTCAAGAAGGTTCTGATACACTGTGTACACTTTCGTGGTTTATAGGATAGTCATCGATTGCCATCAAGCTTTCAAAGCTAATTAGTATCAGACTTTGCAATGAACCTAGGTGTCGACCATGCCACACTCGGGACTGATTGGTTATATTGACATGCCTGTGTTTGTGCACCAAATCACAATTTTCTAATGAGTACTTTCAAGTGATTCACAGCAGTTTTCAGCTGTTATTCATGAGAGATAAGGCTTTTTACAGTGCTGTTGTATAGGGACTGCAATGCTTGTATTTTCCTCCATGGGGGATGAATAAAGTTATCGATCTACCCATCTAGAATGGACACGGATACTTCCTTGAGATTGGTTAAATCGGTTGAGTGACAGACGGGAGGTAATACCAGTGGCTGTGTAGAGGCTGACGGAAGTGTTTGCCCCTCCCCCCGTGTGTTTTCTGTGCACAGATCTACGGGCCGGCCTCTGCGTTCTCCCCCTCGGTGATCTCCCGGCTGGGCCGTGTGGCCACCCGGCTGAGCAACGCCGAGCTGGCGGTGCTGAACCTGTCTCAGCTCAGCACCATCGCCGCCCTGGGGTCCATCAGCAGCTGGAGCAGCACACAGGTGACCCGCTATAGCCCGCTATAGGACAAGCTCCATTTCATTCTCACGGTTCCACTGTCTCTATTATTAGTGTGAAGACCACTTCATTAGGTACGCCTCTACACCAGCTTGTAAATGCAAATGTTTGAACATCATAGCGGTAGTAGCAATAGTTCACTGATTTGTCGCACTCACACTCGGCATTTTCCTTCGGAAATGCAGATCTCTAGTTTTTATTATTATATTTATTTGTATTGGAAGAAAAATGAATAGCAAAGAAATAAACAATAGGGAAATCCATCCATCCATCCATTATCTGAACCCGCTTATCCTGATCAGGGTCGCAGGGGGGCTGGAGCCTATCCCAGCATACATTGGGCGAAAGGCAGGAATACACCCTGGACAGGTCGCCAGTCCATCGCAGGGCACACGCACCATTCACTCACACACTCATGCCTACGGGCAATTTAGACTCTCCAATCGGCCTAACCTGCATGTCTTTGGACTGTGGGAGGAAACCGGAGTACCCGGAGGAAACCCACGCAGACACGGGTAGAACATGCAAACTCCGCACAGAGAGGCCCCGGCCGACACAATAGGGAAATGACAACATTAAATAATAGGAAAAATAAATTATATTTCAAAATGAAAAAAAAAAAAGAATACACAAAATTAACAACATTAAGCGACATTAGGCGACATTAAGAATTCCATTCAAGGAACAAGACCACAGAAACCCTTTTCTCATCCCTTCCCCACAAACTTTGTGGAAACCATCTTCAATCATTCCATTACATCATTGTCCACGTGTTATAGTTCCATTATTTCCTTGTTCCCACACAGGGCAGAATTATTTTTTCTTTTTTCTTTTTCATCCCACCCCATATATAAACATACAGCTACTCCAAGCATCATGGGAATTGTAGTTCACTGCAGAATAGAGGACGTTGTGGTGGTTTGGGGGGTAACTCCTTCCCTCTCCTCGCACAGCTGCCAGTGCTGTTCCTGTCCGTGCTGAACTCAACCCGGCAGACCCCCAGCCAGCTGGACTCCAGCACCATGGTGGCTCTGGGCCACATCATCTGCGGGATCAATACCGCCGACATGAAGAACCTCAACGCTGTAGAGTTCAGGTGAGACGCTCCGGGACATCTGTCACTCAAACTGCTCTCGTCCACAGCTGGTTCTGTCGGAGGAATTATCACCCGCAATGCATTTTCCTTTTCAGATGCTCATAGCTCAAATATGTAACTCACTAATTATCTGTGGTTCATTTTTAATCATTGTTTGACCCGTGTAACGATCTGTACTTTTCTCTCTCACGTCTTCCATCTTTATTCCCCTGGCATAATCTGTCTGTACTTTAATCTGTCAATCACTCAACACCCTCCCTCCCTCTTTCCTTCCCTCCCTCCCTCTCCCTCTCTCCTTCCCTCTCTCCCTCCCACTCTCTCTCCCTC
Source organism: Conger conger (assembly GCF_963514075.1). Taxonomy (NCBI): domain Eukaryota; kingdom Metazoa; phylum Chordata; class Actinopteri; order Anguilliformes; family Congridae; genus Conger; species Conger conger. The sequence goes on from NC_083765.1 coordinate 53,079,886, forward strand.
CCTCCCTTCTCCCGCTATCTCTTCCCCCTCCCTCTCTCTCCCTTCCTCTCTCCCTCTCTCCATCCTGCAGTAAGGCAGCGCTGTGGCTTGGTGGTCTGAGGTTGTCGTGTTCGGAGGAGCAGCTCCTGGTCCTGGTGGGGATGCTGGAGCACAGTCTGGCCTTCGGGAAGACCAGCTCCTGGGGTCCTCAGGAGTTCATAGAGATCGGGATGCTGGCAGGTACTGGACTCATCGCTGTCTATTAGCGAGGCCCCAGTCAATCTTCTGCAAACTGCTCTCTGTCACACTACACTGCATTACGCTCTTATCCAGAGCGATGTACAACAAAGTGCAAAGTGCATACCCATCACCAGGAACAAGTATGCTGAAAGACCCTAGAGGAAAGTACAGTTTCAAGTGCTAAGAGCCCAACAAAGATAAGGACTAGGGCCTATTTGATAAATCTGACAATGGATTATATCTAAAACTATTTTTGTATAGCACAATGCAATAGAATGATAAACACTAACTTAGGAACAATACATAGCCAAACAGCTTACATAGCCAAATGAAACCAGTAGAAATATCATCCTAGCGATCATGTAATGACACACTACTGAGATTTAGATGTGGGACCAGGAGTTTGCTTATTTCTACTATTGCAGAACAACATTTTCTTTCATAGTCACATTTGACTCATTTTTCTCTCACCTACTCTTTCACCCTTTCTCTGTTTGACTGCCTCTCTCTCTCTCTCTCTCTCTCTCTCTCTTCGCCCACTCTCCCTCCCCAGCTGGTCTCCCAGACATGGCCATGTCTTCCCTGGTGAGGGACCAGATCGAGGGAATCTCCCCTCTGGCGATCTCCCTTATCCCTGCCGACAAGTTTTTTGTGAGTAACAGCTTCAACCCCCAGTCTGAAGGGCTGTAGAGACCGCCCATAGCGTATGAAGTGACTGTGCAGAAAAAATGCCTCTTTGACCTATTCCTGCTTCTAGCCTGTGAAAGGCAGCAAGATGCCTCATAGGCAAGATTTCACAAATTTAAAGACCTTATGGCTGCTGCTTACGTAGCACAACGCAAATAGCAGCGGTCCATGACAGCATCTTTTGTGCATATCCTGGATCAGTGTGACAACAATGTTGGCAACATGGGGTGACATTGGCTCAGGAGGTAAGAGCTGGTTTGATCCCACACTAGGTGTGTCAAAGTGTCCCTGAGCAAGACACCTAACCCCCAAAGGCTCCTGACTGTCAATGACTGTCAATGGGCTGGTCGGTGCCTTGCATGGCAGCCAATCGGCATTTGTGTGTGTATGAACAGGTGAACGAGAAGCATCATTTGTACAACGCTTTGGCTGAAGGTGCTAAATAAATACTGGTCATTTACCATTAACCGTGTTATTGAACACAGTCAGCTCTCTCTCTCTTTCCCCCCACGGCTCTCCTCCTCAGGTGGTGTTCAACCAGGCGCAGATCCGCATGTTTTCATACGAGCAGGCGGTCGCCGTGACGCCGGCCCAGTACTCTGCCCTGACCCCCCTGCAGCGGACCGCCCTGTCCATGGTGCTGACCCCATCGGAGAACAAACCCGTGGACTTCCGTGGTAATGACACGTCTCCTTCTGCCGACACTCTCCCATGACACCCCATAGAGCACAAGTGAACCCTCCTGTAGTCTCCTACACCGCTCCATGAAAATCTAATTCATTCTAATTGACACTCACATATACAGTAACATCTCTGGATTCTAATCATATAAGAGTCGTAGGTACTGCTAATACAAATAGAGGTTGTGAGTGTGGTAATTTGCTGTATGTGGATTTTGGCAATTGTTTGAGAGGAGAGTTCGGTCGAACGTTCAGCTTCTCTGAGCACAGATTTCTGTAGTTCTCTCTGTCTGTAATGATGTCTGTGGGCACCGTGATGTTATTGCTGCAGCCCCATTGGTGAGTGTTGATGTTGCTGCCTGTGTGTTCATAGGAAGGTCATCGGGATTTGCTCTGCGTCCTGGTCCCTTTTCCCTACTTATGGAACTGTTGATGCTGATGCTGCTATTCTTTCGCTCCTAATTTCGAGTGAACCCCCCCCCCAAACTCATACCTCGTCACCCTTACTTTGGGTTGCCCCTTGCAATAAAAAAGTGGATTGACTTTTCATGCATTCACTGAATAACGCATTCAGAAAGTGGCACTTATTTTCTAACAGAAAAAGTATTGTGGCGATGTTGGAGCTTAAGAATGCCCAGTATGGTGAATAATGCTACACATTCTGGCACTTAGACTTGAGACTACAATATGTAGTCATATATTTTGAGTGCCGGAGGATTAATGATTTTTGTGCCCCCTTGGGTTTGGAGAACACCCTTGGTTTTTATTTTATTTCGACAATCACAGGATGAAACCTCTTTCAATTGTAATTGATCATTTTAAATAAAATGTTCAAAGTGTGTAGAGCTTTTATGTTGAATACTATTTTGAGGATTGTAATATTATTATGTTTTGAATTGATGAGTGATGTGTGTTAGTAAGCTCTGAGGTTTCTCTGGAGCCTACAAAATAATAAATATATAATCATTATTTATGTATTGCAGTCCCTGTTGCTATGCCTAGTTTAAAACTTTATAAAAAGACATTGCAGTGTATGTCTCTGCAAACTTTAACTTGATCAAATGAAAACAAAAATGTTCCTTTATTTATTGTATTTATTTTTACATTCTGTGATAAAGGCTTGTAAAATTGCTGTGATTTTTGTATTGTTGTGCAAAGAATTAAACTTAATAAACAATATCAAATATTAACTTTTTATGATTTCTTTCTTTCAGCCATAGCAGGCATACTTTCATTATCATGGTAACTGAGTAATTTAAATGAACAATTTAATAATTGAATTGTTGACCATCATGGATGCACTGTTTAGATTTTTATTTCCTGCCACCCTGTGCCTTGTACCAGCTCTGCATACACAGTTAAATTAAAAACTAGTGGGACACAGTTGCATAAAATTGGTTGTTTTTCCTCTGTTCTAATCAAATTTGTGTTTTCAAGAATGTGAGGCATTTTTTAAAATCTGTATTTAATTCATCAACAGACATTGCGCCATTCCCCCAGTCAAGTCCCCCTATTTCAAGTTAGCATAAGTATTGGGACAGATGCTCACTTCACAGGTTACTTTATGTGTTGTGGATTATCTCCATACCTTGGGTGGTGAGAATATTGCTGGACACAAGATGTGCACAAGATTGATAGAGTCAAATTGCTGAGGCTACATTTCCAGATGTAAACTTCTCATCAGCACTAAAAACTGGAAGGCAAGAATGCAATTTTCAAAAAAAATAAAAATACAACAATGAACCAGATGAGAGATAAGGGACAGAGGAAACATAGATAAACATAGACAAACCTTTCCATCTTTATTCCCCTGGCATGTTCTGTCTGTACTTTAATCTGTGAATCACCCAACACCCTCCCTCCCTCTCTCTTTCCTTCAATCACCCAACACCCTCCCTCCCTCTCTCTTTCCTTCAATCACCCAACACCCTCCCTCCCTCTCTCTTTCCTTCTCTCTCTCCCACCCTCCCTCTCTCTCTCTCCTTCCCTCTGTCTCTCCCTCTCTCTCCCTCCCTAAGACTGATGGACAGATGAAATAGTGCTTGGGGAAAGCGGAGGACTGCTCACTCCTTCATCTGTCCAGTGGAGGCAGTGTGATGGCTTGAGGCCTATATGGTTGCATCTGAAGCCATTTCAGTGGTCTTATAGGTAACCAGTGAGAGCCACAACAGAATGACAGCTGAAGGGTATAGAAACATATTACATACACACAAACACCAATATCCTGAGAAATGCAAACAAACTCATTGGACCAAAGTCTTAATGCAGCAAGACAATGACCCAAGACATACAACTCAAACTTAACCAAGGACCTTATCAGAAAGGAAAGATTGAAGTGTTTAATATGGCCCAGTCCATCACCATTCTGAAACCACATTGAATGTGCATTTTGCATGCTCTGTTTGCTATATGTTTGCCCTCAACAGCACCCTGGGGGCAAACAGTCTTCTCAAATGGGTAAATGGGTAATCTTGCACCTGCTAATCAATCAAGGGAAAAAATAAATAAAAAGAGATTGAAAGAAACTTGGCAGAGCATAACAAAGGATCACATCATGAACCTAGTGACTGTCCATGAGTAGACTCAATACAGTCATATAATATGAGGGATATGTAATAACATATTGACATTGCAAGTCATAAACTATACTCACTGAATGACATTGTTGTAATATAGTTCAATGTCTGCTTTAAAATGAAACACACAAATTAAATGAATTTTGCCCCATAGTCACTGTTTTAATAATAATAAACAAACGACCAATTTCACATAACTTTTTTAATATAATATTTACAACTGGATTGATATATGGATTTTTAAACATATTTAACACTTAATAAATTCATTCAAATTGCTTTTAGATCCCTCAACTGAGATGGGTGTATGTGCAGTTTTTATTACAACTAAAATGATTACATGTGAAATTCACACATTTTTTAAAATTATTATTTGGAACCTATTACCTTCACTTTAGGAGAAAAAAAAACATTGATTGAAATAATGATTTTATTTATTCATTTTTTTTTAGTTCATGATGAAAGTTGTCACTTGCATTGCTCAAATATGGAGAATATGTCGAAATTGAATACGTCACACAACCTTGCAAAATGAAGTCCTCCGATATCCCATCACCGCTAGGGCGCATCATTCACCGCCCCGGCCTCCGGGCTTGATCAGATTCGATTCACATAGCCAAGATGGCGGATGCTGATTCGTGGGGTGAGAATTTAGCTAAGTTAGGAGTGATTTCTGTTGTACTGTTACAAACAAAAAGTTGTGTAGTTCTCCTGTTAGTGTACATATGTAACTGTCAAGTTTGTTATGTCCTTCCATAGACGCAGAAAATTTCCAGCCGGAGGAGCCTGTTACAAAGGCAGGGGTAACATTACTGGACAGATGGGAAGGCGAGGACGAGGATGAAGACGTAAAGGTAGCTCGCTTAGCCTATGGTTTCATTCTGAGCGGGACGTCGTTCAACAGGAAGCCGGTTCAGTGTTAACACTTGGCTATATATTCCCACTGTATGTTTTAGGTTGTGTTACTCGCCCGTTAACAATAAGGGATTTATGCCTAGCTAATAACATTTGGACTGGGAGCGGTAACTTGCTAGCCTTAGCTAGCCTGTTTTCCTGCTTGTCTGAGTAACTAGCTAGTAAGCCGAACACTGACAGACGTCGGCACACTCGTTTTATCTGAATTAAAGTCTCACAGTCAATCCAGCTAGCTAGGTAGTACCTTAGTTTTAATAATATCCTTTTTCCTTTTTTTTTTTTTTTGGTAAACGCTGTGTCGCTTTTCTAGTCCTGAGACAGATGTTGGGCCTAAGATAAGTTGACAGGCCATGTGATATAACGCGTTTTTACACTTCTAGGCAAACGTGGCAACTTAGCCACACGAGTTTTGACTAACAGACGACTTGCTTCTACTATTTTTTTATTCATATTTTTGATTAATCACTTAAATTTTAACCTTCATAAACTGTGTTGTATATTGCTCTGTGCCCTCGTTTCAAATGAGCGAGCGAGCGAGCAACAAGTTAACGTTACCAGATTTCAGTGCTAGGTAGAAATTGGCTAGCTATCATACTTATGTTAGCGACATTGATTTCCATATGCGATGGGCCACATGTTATCCTAGGAAATTGTTTTTGTTCAACAGTTTTGAACCGGTCAGGTCTTTTTGTAGCTGTTTCAAAGCTTTCCCAGTAATTTTGTGTCTGCGCGTGAGCCTACTAACGTGTGCTAAATGTTGCAAGGCTTCAAACAGCTGGTGTCAAACGTCATGGCGCCTGTAATGTTATCAAACGTATCGGATAACTGAACCGGAGTCGGAAGGGATCTTTTTGAAAAGGTTTAAAGCGGAGTCCCTTTGCTCTTTCGCGTTATCTAACGGTGGCACGTAACTACAGTATTTAAAATTATTTTAAGTTCGCTAAGAGGACTCCAGTCGAATTGAGGGATGTGTAATGTGATTCCTGGTATCTGGTCCGCGACAAGTGGAAGGGCGCGTTATTACTCGTGGATTGCGTCAGCATTGCTCAATATAGAATAGAATATACAATTTCCAGAACATTCTCCCGCGTTCTTATTCTCGTTTTCTCCTTTGGCAATTGACCCACGTCTATCCTCTGTTGCTCTTGCATTTCATCTCCTAAATGTGGAAAGCAGTCTTTGTTTTCTTTCTGCCCAGAAGCCTCCATGTTAGAGGCCCATTATGGGTCAGTGTAGCAGAAATGACCAGCACAGCCCTTTCCAGCAGCTGTGCCCTGGGCATGTTGACCTGTTGGTTTCTGTTTGAATCCCCCAATGCTGTGTGGCTGACTAGTGAAACATCGATTTCAGGGAATTAAGTCTTTGCGGTTTTATAGCGTGAAATAAGCTAATCTTGTTTATTTATCCATTCATATGTACTGGGAGTTTTCAAGTTTTCATATTATAGTGCTTCCCCTGCAAAATGCCTTAATTAGCCTACACACCAACTTTTTTTTTGGAGAATTGGGTGTTCATTGTTTAACCCTTACTAAGTGAAGTCATTGTATTTTTCTCATTTGTTTATTTGAATAAAGTTGTTTATTTTTCATTATTTAATGTGTAACAACTCTATATTTAGTATTTTGACCAATTGTCATTTTCTGCAAACATTCTGAATGACCATTTATATCATGAAACTGTCCGTGATATGGTCTCCCGGAGCTGTACTTTTGTAGTTGCGCTGGAAATAATGACTGGTAACGAATCATCAATTCTCACCATTCTTCAGAATATCTGAGAAAACTTGCTAGTAATGTTGATTTTCCGAATGCTATTTGAGGTTATTTGTGTTCTATTTTAACCCTCTGTATCTCTTGACTCTCCAAGGACGAGCTATTGATTGGTTTGCTCAAGACTCCACAAGTCATATGAATAATTTTACTTTCTGTTTCTTTTGTGTCTGTTTCTTTTGTGTGTGTGTGTCTGTATGTATGTGTGTGTGTGTCTCTCCCTCTCTCTCCCTCCCTCCCATCTTCCACATACAGGATAACTGGGATGATGAGGAGGAGGTGAAGGTCGTCAAAGAGAATAAACCAGGTGAGAACCGAATTGCTAGGCAGCACAGAACCACAAAACAACGCAGACAACAACCAGTGACCGTAAGCAAACAAATGGAATGTTTCGATTTCTCAGTTTTGCAGTGATTCACAGGTGCTCTTAATTTCGCGTCTGTGTCTTCCAGAAGTGAAAACAGAAGTGTCGCAAAAGAAAAAACTAAGTGAAAAAATCAAAGAAAAAGAAAAGAAAAAACAAGCGATAAAAGATACGGTAAGTTTCTTTCGATCGCTGTGATATGTAATTTTCTTTGTCTAAATGGGCACTGTGTTTGAAGTAAATTTTCTGATTATCTTTCAACAACAAGGATGGTGGCTGTATGACATGAAAGGGAAGCCAATCGCAGCAGGCCAATGGACAGTGCACTCCATAATGTTTGGGACAGAAACCTTTTTTTAAAATGTTATTTTATGAAAAAAAATTTTTTTGCTCAATTCCACAATTCAAATATGATCACTTGGTATTTTTTAAATACATTTTAGTTTCACCATGTAGAAATTACAGCCTGTTTTCTACGTGCCCCCCCTTCCCTGCTTCAGCGCACCATAATGTTTGGGACATATTCATGTTATCTAAATAAAAGTAGTCATGTACCCATAATTAATATAAATATATATATATATAAATATATATTAATATAAAATTCAAATAAATTATCGATATAGGGCAGCTTCTCGTCAGTTTTTAATCAATTTTTCTGCTATCAAGGTCTACCTTTGCTAAATATCCTGACAGGAGACCCTAGTGTGTGAACAGACCAGGTTTATATTTTGTGATAGATTTACCTCACATGCACAGCATCTTATCTTATTAATGTATATATTATCATGCCCCTCGTGTGTTTATATGGTATGTCGCCAAAAGTCGCATAAGAGCTTTCATCCATGCACACCATTTTTATTTTCTGTGCTCTTCTCTGGTAGTTTATTGTTTATTCCCCGTCCCTCTTTAGATAGAGCTGTCGCCGGACGACGCAGCAGCAGAGAAACTCAGAGTGAAGGAGCTGCAGGAGGCTGCGGACCTGGAGCTGGCGAATGATGCGTTCGGTAAGGCTCAGGAAGCAAGACGCGTTCCCTTTGACCCCTTACTGGCGAGTGCTACCTGCACGTCGTATCTCCCTGAACAGACGGATGTGACCTACGCGTTACATTTCCCTTAACAGACAGATGTGACCTGTGTGTTACATCTCCCTGAACAGATGGATGTGACCTTTGCATTACATCTCCCTTAACAGACGGATGTGACCTGCACGTTATATCTCCCTTAACAGACAGATGTGACCTGCGTTTTATATCTCCCTTAACAGACAAATGTGACCTGCACGTTATATCTCCCTTAACAGACAGATGTGGCCTGCGTGTTATAGCTCCATTAACAGACAGATGTGACCTGCACATTACATCTCCCTTAACAGACAGATGTGACCTGCGTGTTACATCTCCCTTAACAGACAGATGTGACCTGCGTGTTACATCTCCCTTAATAGACAGATGTGACCTGCATGTTACATCTTCCTTAACAGACGGATGTGACCAGCGCGTTACATGTGCCTTAACAGACGGATGCGACCTGCACGTTATATCTCCCTTAACAGATGGAGGCGACCTGCACGTTACATCTCCCTTAACAGACGGATGTGACCTGCGTGTTATATCTCCCTTAACAGACAGATGTGACCTGCGTGTTATAGCTCCCTTAACAGACAGATGTGACCTGCGTGTTACATCTCCCTTAACAGACAGATGTGACCTTCGTGTTACATCTCCCTTAACAGACAGATGTGACCTGCACATTACATCTCCCTTAACAGACAGATGTGACCTGCACATTACATCTCCCTTAACAGACAGATGTGACCTTCGTGTTACATCTCCCTTAACAGACAGATGTGACCTGCGTGTTACATCTCCCTTAACAGACAGATGTGACCTGCGTGTTACATCTCCCTTAACAGACAGATGTGACCTGCGTGTTACATCTCCCTTAATAGACAGATGTGACCTGCATGTTACATCTTCCTTAACAGACGGATGTGACCAGCGCGTTACATGTGCCTTAACAGACGGATGCGACCTGCACGTTATATCTCCCTTAACAGACGGATGTGACCTGCGTGTTATATCTCCCTTAACAGACAGATGTGACCTGCGTGTTATAGCTCCCTTAACAGACAGATGTGACCTGCGTGTTACATCTCCTTTAACAGACAGATGTGACCTGCACATTACATCTCCCTTAACAGACAGATGTGACCTGCACATTACATCTCCCTTAACAGACAGATGTGACCTGCGTGTTACATCTCCCTTAACAGACAGATGTGACCTGCGTGTTACATCTCCCTTAACAGACAGATGTGACCTGCGTGTTACATCTCCCTTAACAGACAGATGTGACCTGCGTGTTACATCTCCCTTAACAGACAGATGTGACCTGCATGTTACATCTCCCTTAATAGACGGATGTGAGCTGCGTGTTACATCTCCCTTTACAGACGGTTGTGACCTGCGTGTTATATCTCCCTTAACAGACAGATGTGACCTGCGTGTTACATCTCCCTTAACAGACAGATGTGACCTGCGTGTTACATCTCCCTTAACAGACAGATGTGACCTGCATGTTACATCTCCCTTAATAGACAGATGTGACCTGCACGTTACATCTCCCTTAACAGACGGATGTGACCTGCCCGTTGCATCTCCCTTAACAGACGGATGTGAGCTGCGTGTTACATCTCCCTTTACAGACGGTTGTGACCTGCGTGTTATATCTCCCTTAACAGACAGATGTGGCCTGCGTGTTACATCTCCCTTAACAGACAGATGTGACCTGTGTGTTACATCTTCCTTTACAGACGGTTGTGTCCTGCGTGTTACATCTCCCTTAACAGACAGATGTGACCTGCACATTACATCTCCCTTAACAGACAGATGTGACCTGCGTGTTACATCTCCCTTAACAGACAGATGTGACCTGCATGTTACATCTTCCTTAACAGACGGATGTGACCAGCGCGTTACATTTGCCTTAACGGACGGATGCGACCTGCACGTTATATCTCCCTTAACAGATGGAGGCGACCTGCACGTTACATCTCCCTTAACAGACGGATGTGACCTGCCCGTTACATCTCCCTTAACAGACGGATGTGAGCTGCGTCTTACATCTCCCTTTACAGACGGTTGTGATGCCAGTGTTGTATTTGATCATATGACCGTATTTCAGGACACATGACCGTTGAAATGCATTGTGATTCCTGGGCCTTTCTATGGGTTTTTCTAAAGGGCGGCACAAATACAAACACATTCTCAACTTGCGTGCTGCATTTGTATTTGACGGATATTACCCACACCGTTCAGAGCAGCGATTGGTAGAAATATTCTTAATCGATAGGTTTAATATGGTTGTTCAGTTTTGTGTACTGATACAGTCCTGGAAGGATGTTTAAAAATCCTTTCTGGTACGATGTCTGTGCAAGTGGACAAGTTTGCATGAACTAGGAATTATTTACTCCAGTAAACATTTGAATGAACATAATTATTAAACCGTCATATTTGTGGCAAATAAAAAATGAATAGTTTTTGATTTTCATAAATGATGCCTGTATTTGTTTTATTTTTTTACACCCTTTTTTGCAGGTGTCCCCAATAGTGTCCCAGTAGTGTCTACTGTAACGGGGATTGACACTCTGAGACCCTCTTCTAAAGACGACTTCACAGAGTTACATAAGCTGCTGAAAGAGAAGATCTCGCAGTATGAGTCATCTGTGCATTATTCCAACTTCCTGGAGTCGCTGTTCCGCGATCTCTGTATTTCATGTGAGTCACTTGATCATGCCAGTTTACACCACACAAATGGTTCTGTTAAACAGAGGGACTTCTTTGGTTGTATTTAGCCATGTAGTTACTGTTGCTTGCTTGCTGAAAATAAGCTAATATTTAGAGCTTTTTTCGTTGGTGGTTCATTAGGGTTTAATGTTGCTGAGGTTGGTGAAATGCTACTACCTGATAGTAGATGAAATGCTGTGTTGTTGTCATACTATGCTGTGTTTGAGTGTGGTACCTCCATTGCGGTCTACTAATGTCAGTCATTCACATGTATTTTGTTTCCTCTCCAGTGGAAGTGGACGATTTAAAGAAAATCAGCACCTCGTTGACAGTGCTACTTAATGAAAAACAGAAACAGGAGAAGGTGAGGTGGAGATGATACTGGTTTATTTTCATTTAGTGTGAAACAAACAAACGAGTTATTTTTAAAACAAGAAAGGGTTCCACCTGCTGTTTTGAATCAGTATTACAATTGATTTTAAATTTTAAATTTTCTTTTTATGTCTGCACGATTTGTACTGTGCCATAGCTATTTTTTCATATATTGTGTGAAGCCCACATTGTGCGTATTTGCATGTTTATAATCGTTTTAGTAACTATAAAAATAAGTTTGGCGTCAAGCTGAAAGTGTTCTGCGATGTGTTCCGTTTTGGTCGTGTGATTCCGTTTGTGCGCTCCCGACACGTCGGAGTGAGAACCTCTGTCCTTATTCCGACTCTGCAGCAAAACAAGGCCAAGAAGAAGAAGAAGAATACGGTGATGCCGGGCGGGGGGCTGAAGGCCAAGCTGAAGGACGACCTGGCGGACTACGGCGAATTCGCCCAGGACTACGAGGACTTCATGTGACAGCGGCGGTGCCCAGACCCCTCCGCTCGTTCCGCTTCTCTCCTGGGGGTGGGGGGGGACTCCCCTTCGCCCCGGCGTCTTGTGGGACCCCCCCCCCATTCTGTCCAGTGCCATCCTGGAAATGACCCGAAAGATGCGTGTCACCCTTTTACTATACCGAATCTGGGAAGGTTAGAACATGCTTTATGAGAACATTGAACTCCCTGTGACTATGGGACTGGGAAAGAACACACTCACTAAACATACGCAGACTTGTTCTTCGTTAAGAAAGGTTAAATGCTAAAAGTGACAAAACCGCAATTTACAAGTTTGCGCTTTGAAAATGGCTGCACCGGAGTGAAACCACATGTCCACAATAAGTAGGTGGCTTAAAGTGCAGCATCCTTCAACTTCAGTTTTACTTCTGTTTCAGAGAATAACAAAATGGCCTGTGGTGAAATGGTTATATAGTATTACTGCAACTACCTGGAAATTATCTGGTGTGCTATGCAAATAAAATCAGAATATCTATCACTTGGGTATTTTCACTTTTCTTGTGGATGGAATTTACAGCTTCCACAGAAAAGCCTCCTGCATCTATTCAATAACTTAATGGTTCCCCACACACAAGCCAGAGGATCTTAGGTCTTTATTGTGGATGGTTAATTTTCAGACGTCTTAAGCTGACAATACATTAAAAAAGTCAGGCGTGGAATAGTTTTTAAAATTGCCTATGAAATTGCTTCATAATTTAATGGGCAGCCGCGGGATGAATCGTTATCATTTAGTAAAATGTTATGACATCTTCATGTGGCCATCCTCTGGAAATCTTGCAGGATTGTTTTTCTTTTCTTTGTTTGGGGGGACATCGCAGCTGGCAATGCTTTGAAAGAAAATTCAAAAAAAAAAATTTGTGCATGAGGAAAATTGATTTATAATCATAATCTGTCTACTACTAATGCAAGCATGAGGTTGGGTGTCTTATCAGAACTGGTCTCTGCGACATGGCTTGTGCAGGTTCGTGCAGACTGGGCGAGGATTTGGCGGGAGTTCTGAACGGACACGAGTCCTCGTCATGTCGGCTCTCACACAGTGTGGTGCATTGTAGGTTTTCCCTTTTGTTAACATTAAGCAAAATTTGCTGTGAATTATGAGGCCTGGACAATGACAATGAGAACAACGATGGCATCAACAGCGTTTTTTAAGCATCTAATTTAATAAAATCACTGTTCAAAAGGAGTATTGATTTTGTCTGTCCGTATGCTGTATGGAGTTGTGTAGGAAAGTTCCTTGGCAGTTTCAGACTGCCTCGCATCCAGTAGTAATGGGATATAAAAAGCATGTGTTCGGATTTGATCTTTTGGCAATTTTGCTGATGGTGTGCACAATTGGAAATATATAAAAATATTATTTCATGAACAGAACTGAGAAATGTCCCATAGCGCAGCAGAAAACTACCTAAATATACCTAAGGAATTACCCCCACTAAAACAAGGTTTTGTATGAAGGAAAATATACTAGCCAACAAATATTGAAATTGTCAAGACATATTTAAAGTTCATATGATCTGAACAAGTAGGATTACAAACAATTATTTGTTTCTTTTTTAGGTCTTTGTGCTGTTGTCCTAATAGGAAGTTTGGAAGTGCATTCTGTGTGTCTTTGCCATGAATGTCCTAGAATGAAAAACCTATAACAGTAATGTGATATAAAATGTTTGTTTGCCAAATATTTTGGTTCCTAACATTTTTGTGACATTAAACATGGGTTTATATGTGTATAATAAACATAAATTCTGAAAATGATACTTTTCATGCAAAACAAAACCCACCAAGTATAGTTAAGTATACAAAGTATTTACAATTTCAAGTAGGAAATATCACAGTATAATGGCAAGTTGATACAAAAAGAACAATATGCGTTTATTTTTTGTTTCACAGGTTCACACCATGTTTGACCCTGGCTTTGATATTGAACACAATACTGAGAATGTTGTTCAAGCTAATGATCTGATTGTGCATGCTATGCACATTCTCAAGTTTTTAAAATGTAAAACCGTAATGTTACAAGTTTGTTAAATAGATTGTTTAGACATATTAGGAAAAAAGAAAACGCATGGAAAAACTTTCAGTGAAAAACATTATTGGGATAAACCTTTTCTGTTTTTCTCTCATTATCCACCAGCTTATTTCCTTTCACACCACGCTTATTCTGTGCATGATTATAGGCAGTTTGATTGTTCTGGATGCCATTCATCAGATAAACTAGCTATGAAGTGATTCATGCACTATATTTGACTGGACAAGTATGTACATTTTCTCATTACAAAAAGATAAGGATGATGATTCGGAAGTGACCAGTTGTGAGTTGTGTACAAAATACAGTACAGTGACATTTGGAATTACATTTTTACAATTACTGACACGAGGGCATTTAAAAATAAACAGTGAAATGCTAATGTTGGTGAAGTATTGACTCGACGTACCAGGCCCCCAGTGTATTCTGGGAAAACACAAAGTCTAATTCTAATGTGAACTGCTGTGGGTGTTGTCACTTTGTGCGAATGGATTGTTACTGAAGAACTCGGCCTGGAGACTTTCGAGCACTAACCAAGGGTACTCCACACAAGGGATTTAGTCAAATGACCTAGCCCTAGGGACCCAGTTAAAACTTCACACAGCCACGGAAGCTCGTCCCAAGGGCTAAGCCTGGGGAACCAGTTTCAGGTACTCAGCCCACAGACTCGTCCCAGACACGTGAGACTGGGGAGGGGTTCAGCCTGAGGTTCTGCTGGGCGTGCCGAACGGGTTTCGGGTGCTACGCCTGCGGCTGCCGCGGGCCGAGTTTGCGCCGCCCCTCTGCCTCCTGCGGCCCCTCCCTGTCTGCACGGCGCCGACCAGCGATTGCCCGGGGGAGTTCTGCAGCGTCTGGAAGAAGCTTTGGCGGGACGCCTGCCGGTCGGCGCAGGTGAAGGTGAGTGCCACGCCCTCGTTGCTCTTCATGACCCGCGAGGTGCCGTCCGAGGTGCCGTCGAAACAGCGGCCTAAAGCGATTTCCTTGGCTGTGCGAGGGTCCTGGTCGGTCACCGTGTAGATGCCGTAGTTGTGGCCGAGGGGGTCGAGCGGCGCGAGCATGGTGAACTCGTTGGTGTCGTTGTTGACGGCGAGCGGCAGGTGATTGACGAGGTACTCCTGCAGCATGGAGTCCACCTTGTCCCGCCTGCAGCTGCCTTGCGGAATCACCTTCACCAGGGTGCGATCCACGCGGTCCTGGTCGTAGAGCATCCCGCTGCACTTGAACTCCAGGCAGACGGCGGAGACGGTGGACTTGTCCATGTCCCGGATGCTCCGCGCGTCCCGGATGCCGTAGAGCTGGCCCACGGCTCTCGGGTGGGTGCCGCCCATGTTTCGCGAGCGCACGTTGATCTCGTGGGGGCCGTTGATCTTGACCTTGATGTAGCACGCCCGGTACTCCATCGGCTTGGGCCACCAGCTCAGGTAGTCCTCGGTCCAGCTCATGGGGTCGTCCTCGTTGAAGGGCACGGTGTTGTAGTCGTACCGATCCCCTTCCACCCTGTAGAAGCGGAAGTGTCCCGCGCTGAAGGGGGCCTCCTCGCACTCCTTCAGGTTGTCGAAGGAGTAAATCGGGCCGTCTCCTTCCTCCGCCGTGTTGGGACCGGGCTTGGCCAAATTGATGCTGAAGGCGGTCTTCTTCACCTTGGGGTCTTCGTGGTCGGTCCTCCTGTAGTTGAGCTTTCCCAGGTACGGCTGTGACACTCCGATGGTGTTGGGGTTGAACTTGGGGGCGGATGGGGCGGCCTCCAGCTCCTCTCCGCCCATGTTGGCCATGACGTAGGCAGTGTACGCGTCCGCCTTCCGGTCATCGCAAAATGCGGGCAGGCAGGCGCCATTCGAACCTGTGATGACGCTGTCGAACCTGCCCCAGGACCGTGGGTTGGAGGAATACCCCGGGGTGGGCTCCATGTTGATCAAGCTCACCACGACCCCCTCCACCTGATCGCTGGGCGTGAAGCGGTCGCTGCGGAAGGCCCGCACCTTCACGTAGCAGCGCCTGTTCTCCGGGACATCCAGGTTGAACAGCCTCCTCTCCCTGATCTCCATGTTCCCGATGAGGAAGGTCCTCTCCTCCCGCTTCCCTCGGCGCGTCTTCTCGGCACGGAAGTCCCCCTCCTGCTCCCACAGGCCGGTCTCCGGGTTCAGGGACCACAGCTTCATGGAGCTCAGGTGCTCGGGCATCTTCACCTGGGCGGAGTCCAGGAGCACCTGCACCTCGCCCACGTTGAGGGGCGCGTCCACCTCCTCGTCCCGGAAGTCCACGGAGAACATGCCGTAGGTCCTCAGCGGCAGCACATCGCCCTCGTCGCCGATGTAGTTCAGGTCGCTCTGCGCCGCGGTCGCCGTGGAGACATCTCTGGGGTCCAGGAAGGTGACGCTGGCCTTCACGCTGCCCGTGTACACCTCGCCGTTCTCGCGGTAGAAGGAATTGGGCGGGATTTGGATGACGGCGATGGGGTCCTGACCGGCCACTTCCCCCAGCTCCAGGGTGTTCGTCTCGGTGGCCTGCAGTGTCACGGGCGGTTTCTTCCTCAGCAGCCTCACCTCGTGGTACACGGCTCCCCCCTTCCTGTTGAACGGCAGCACTTTGGTGGTGTTCACAAACTTCTGCATGTGGTCGATGAAGGTCAGCACCAGCCGGTCGGTGTCCGGAGGCACCTGAACGGAGAAGGTGCCCTTGTACCCCGTGCGGCTGACCCGTACGCCGTTCATGAAGATGTGGCCGAACCTCATGGGCTCCCCGTTGTCCGCCGCCAGCGCTCGCCCTCGCACGATGGCCTTGGTCTCCACACACTTCTTGCAGCCGCACTGCGCCACCACCATCGTGGGCAGCTGGTACCCCTGACAAGGGATCTGCCGCTCCTCCATTTTGGCCACGCCGCAGCAGTGCGCCACGGAGTCCTTGCACCGGATGCCGTTGTCCTGCTGGCCGATGCAGACCGCCACCGGACATTTCCCCACGTCGTAGTAGAGGGAGCCGCTCTCGTTCTGGTAGCAGTCGTGAGGCAGGCGGATGAGGTGGGATTCGGGCTTCGGGTTGCAGGAAGGGACCTCGCGACCTGATGGGAAAGCGATTTAATCAGAATACAACAAAAACACGTCTTACCATTGTTACCATTTTAGTAATATTACTCTTTGATGATGCCTCTCTGTCATTTCTCTGTCGTTTTGCAAGATCCAGTGAGTTCTGAAGTGAGTCAGTGCAGTCATCTTGCTGAATCTAACACTATTGTGTGATTAAAACATTTGTTTTCCAACTAAATGTAGTCCTGTTAATCCCTGGGTATTTTCAACATAACTGTACCAACTGAAACATTTAATCATATTAAATAAGTTTGCCGCAAAAATATTTGAGAAAACATTGTAACATTGTAATTGTAATGATTTTAAAGTAGGTAGTTAAAGTAGTTTAAAAAAGCGATTTGACTGGATAAGATGCCCTGTGTCTAAGATGGGTGTGTTGTAACATGCAGCCCCTAACAAGAGCAGTGGGGGTGCAGTGACTAGCTGAAGCGCACCTAGGACAGTAAGCACAGCGGGTTTGGATTTGATGGCTCCTCCCTGGTTGCTGGCTCGGCAGTAATACTCCCCAGCCTGGCCCACATGCAAATTCTTCAGCACTAGACTGCCATCGCTAGTCACCTGCCTGCCCTGCAGCAGAGTGCCATTGTGAAACCTGGAAAAACACACATAACAGTGGGTGAAACTGCTAAATATGGCTGCACATGTCTCTGGATAGCGCTCATTTTAATTCCATCACATTAAGTGAAGATGATTACACTTGCAGCCACAGCTCTTGCCTGTATCCACAGCAGCAGTCAGTATTCAACAATAAAAATTCAAATCCGGTCATTTCTCAACATGTCTCAAGAATGGAGAACTCAGTAGTAATGAATATTTTCTGTGTCATTTGTATGACGGCAAGCCTACTGTATATGGGCTAGTAAGAGACATCAGTCACAACCAGTTAGTAAACCACTTAATCATCCCAGACTTACCACTGGTACTTGTCAGGTGGGGGGGTGCCTCCCACTTTGCAGCAGAAGGAGGCAGATTGGTTCTCCCTCCGGGCTTTGCGCTCTGGGTTCTGGAGGATGTGCAGTTTTTCTTGGAGGGGCACAAGAACATGCTTTCACTCAGTCCAACACTCGCCTGCCAGCCTAACTTACGCAGTTACGGTCCAACCCTGGCTTGAGATGCAGACACTTGCGTAATTTGAATTTCTGTGCATAATTAGCCAAACCACCTTGAGGTGACGAAGCTGACTGCATTAAAAACCCCTGAAGTTTCTCAGGTCAGGATCAGGCCCTCAGCTAGCATCATAGGATTAGATATCATTCATGGGATACTATGCCTGTTGCATTATTAATAGCGTTGCGGATTAAAAAAACGAAAAGATCAAAAGATTCTGCAGATTGTTGAATGGCATGCGAGACTATGGGAAAAAAAAAATGTTGGCAGCATCAGATAATTTAAACTGCAGCTATGCTGGTTCCTTTCACATGCTCAACTTCACAGAACTTATAAAGAATAACAAAACATCTAATTGCCTATGTTCCAGATGAAAGCAATAGAAAAAAAGAATACTTTGTTCTTTTTATACCGATACAGTAGTTTCCACAGGGCCAACCTTGCCTTCCTTTACATGACATGAGAATCACACAGCCTGTGTGCCATAAGAAGCTCAAACACCTCATTTCTCTCATATTTCGGCCCGGGCCCCATAGTGACAAAGGTCTAATCAAATTTCTATTACATTGTGATATGGATATATTCATTTACAGTGTGTCAGCAGTGCATTCATGTTTTTCGAAGTGAGGTCTAGCTTTCTGCGAGGCCTGAATATGGCTATAATCAGAGTCATTACATTTTGTTTTGATTATATTTTTGAGGGCCTTTTCATGTATTCCTTCACCTCTGTGCACCTTTCATTTTCCCCACTGTTCACTATTTTCTTTACAGTTGTGCTTTGTTGATAACTGCATGTGCTATGTTGATGTCTGCTTGTGCTGTGTTGATATCTGTTGTGCTATTGTTGATATCTGTTGCGCTATTGTTGATATCTGTTGCGCTATTGTTGATATCTGTTGCGCTATTGTTGATATCTGCTTGTGGTAAGTTAATATCTGCTTGTTGATATCCGCTTGTGCTATGTTGATATCTGTTGTGCTATTGTTGATATCTGTTGTGCTATTGTTGATCTCTGCTTGTGGTATGTTGATATCTGCTTGTGGTATGTTGATATCTGCTTGTTGATATCCGCTTGTGCTATGTTGATATCTGCATGTGCTATGCTGATATCTGCTTGCCAGCAGGCCTCAGTGCGTTTACCTGCCCTGTCCAGCCGGACGTGGAGCACGGAGGTGCTCTGGGTGCTGCGGGGCACGGTGACGGTGAGGGGGGCGTGTTTCGGCAGCCGGACGATCAGGGTGCTGTTCCCGTCGGGGCAGATGCCCGGGACGCGGAAGTGTCCGTTGTGGTCGGCGGCGGTGAGGAGCTTGGGGGCGACGCCGGGGCGGAACAGGGAGGCCCCGGGGGCCGGGAGCCCCCCTGCGCTGCGCACGGAGCCCAGCAGGAGGTGGTCCTCACACATGCACACGTCGCAGTCTGCGTTCACCCGGCCCATTTCACAGCGCAGGGAGCACACTGCAACGGGAACAACACGGGGGCACCTCAAGACCTGCGTTCATCTGAAGAGGATGTGCCCAACACCCAGCCTTATTCTAACAGCGCTGAACCAAAGTCCTGGGTGGTGGCAGAGTCAAGGTTCCCCTTTTCATTGTCTTGTGGTTTGAGATCATGAAAGTGTCTAAAAACATCTCATTCAACACGTAGAGTCATGATTGAAAAACCCAAGAGCAGTAGATTCGTTATATTAGGGGACAGTTTCACAGAGACAGATTAAGCGTAGTCCTAAACTAAATTCAATTTAGAATTTAGGAACTGGAAGCTTTGTCCAGGACAAACTTGTTGTCTGTCCAGCCCGATGTGTTTCAGACGTGGGCTTAAACAAAGGCCTGGAACATTCTTGGATAGTTGGACTCCTGTGACCTGTAGTAGTAATTCACTGTATGAGAACGGGGAGCTCACACACCATTCAGCACTGATAGTAGGCTTTGCATGCATTGTGTTCAGTTGGGACTCATATGACATACAGTTTATGCATGATCCATTTAATCAGCTGATAAGGCATAAACATCCAATGTGGATGAATTATCACTCTCTGTGCTTTGTGTGTGAGAGAAATAATGTCTGTATTTATGATGGGTATTACATGTGCAACAACGGAGATGAGAACACCAAGTTCCCCGGTACCTTGGCACGCAGGTCCTTTGCATACCCTGCCCTCCACTGTGGGGCCCGTGCACTGCTGCTCCCAGTGGTGGGCATGGGAGTTGCATCTCCTGGAGCGCACCTGCACAGCCTCCTGACCGCACTTGGCAGGGCAATGGTTCCAGTCGGACCAAGGACCCCACGCGCTCCGGACCACAGACCCAGAACCTCCTGGAGACAAGAGAAATCACTTACTTACTCACCCCGCAGTTAATGACACGAGCCCCAGTGTGTTCGGAGTAATTATGTTTTTAAAATGCTTTCTGCATTATAGTATACTTTCTCAAGCGCAGACTGAAGACACACCTCCCTACCTCCCTACCTCCCTACCTCCCTGTAAACCTTAACTGTTGTCTTTACTTGTGTTATTACACTAGGACAGGGGTCGGCAACCCTGGTCCTGGAGAGCCGCAGGGTGTGCTGGCTTTCGTTGTTACTTGGCATTAATTGATCAATGAAAGCCGTTGATTGCACAGTTAACTCACCTCACCTGGTTTCTTGGGTCTGAATCGGTTGCTTATTTTAAGGTGGAGACGAAAGCCAGCACACCCTGCGGCTCTCCAGGACCAGGGTTGCTGACCTCTGCACTAGGATGATACCTTTGCTAGTTTTGTTTGGCAAGGTAAGCCGTTTATTCATATATTTGGTGGTGCGGTATATATATAAAAAAACAAATAGGCCTTAGTCCTTATCTTTGTTTTACTGTTAGCAGTTGAAATTGTACTTCCCTCTAGGGTCTTTCAGCGCACTTGTTCCTAGTGATGGGTAGGCACTTTGCACTTTGTTGTATGTCGCTCTGGACAAGAGCGTCTGCCAAATGCCATTAATGTAATGTAATGTAATATAATACTGTAAATAGTTTGCTATTTATCTGATGCTTTTATCCAAAGCGACTTATTGTTGATTAGACTAAGCAGGGGACAATCCCCCCTGGAGCGATGCCGGGTTAAGGGCCTTGCTCAAGGGCCCAACAGCTGTGAGGATCTTATCCTGGTCACACCGGGGCTTGAACCACCAACATTCTGGGTCCCAGTCATGTGCCTTAGCCACTAGGCTACAGGCTGCCCTGTAAAATTATGACATCTCTTCATAATTGATAGAGCTGGCCTGAGTCTTGGCTCATGTGAAAGAGTGAAGTTTTAATCACTCTGAAAAGTGTGAATATTTCTGTGAACACTGGGTGGTGCTATTCAAGAGAGAAACCAGCCCCAGCTCACAATCGAGTGATCGACTGTTTGAAATGAAAAATGACACCGCAAGCCTAACTTCACACACACCCATTACTATGTGTATTGCCATGTCCCTCACTCAGAACAAATCCAATGCTCTAGGCCAGGGGTCTTAACTCCGGTTCAAAAGGGTGGCAGGTGCAGATTATTTGTAGTTTCGTTTAAATCACCTAAATTAGCTCTTGAAAACAAGGTGCTAATCAGGGACTTAATTTAAGCACTTCACTGAAAACGAACATTGCAAACCCAGGATTTGATTTGGAGATCCCTGCTCTAGTCTAGGACATCCAAACCTATCCAAACAGGGCCAACACTGCTGCTCTGTCTTCTCCGAGCCCAGAACTAAAACATGTAACTCGGCTCATGAACTCATCGTGATCATTGTTTCTAGACAGTCATAAGCTGAAACAGATGAATTTATCGCTGCGGTAGAAAGAAAGTGTGAAGCCAAACCGACTCTCCTTGGATTGGATTGGACAGCGGGCACTGATCCTGTAGACCAGTGGTTTCAAACTCCGTGCCACGGAGGGCCATGTGTATGGTTTCCATTCCAGCCTCAAATCTTGATTATGTGTTGAGCTAAATTATTTGGATCTGAATTAGGGCTGTAGGTTTGCACATAATATATATAAAGTGTTATATAAATAACTTGATTTAATGCATATGGCTAAAGCAGTAATTGGACTCATTTAAGGCAGTATGAATTGGCTGGAAAGAAAACCTGGCCCTCCATGGCAACAAGTTTGAGACCAGTGCTCTAGAATGGGGGTGCACAACCGGTCTGCATACTGGTTTTTGTTCCAACCAGTTGCCTTGTTTTTAATTTGCTGACAGCTCTATAAATGACCCTGGTTCAAGCCTGTACCTGATAACAGTAAAATCATTAGGATACACTTGCAGTCTGCAGCTGGAGCCGGTACTAATACACATGCCACATGAGATATAATTGAGTCAATAATTAAGAGCAGAAGCTGGCACAAAATCCTGAAACGGATCGGCCCTTGTTGTGCACCCCCGCTCTAGGCAGCGTCAAAAACGACGGGCCGAGATTCGCCGAACGGCCTGTTCTTATCGCCCCTCTCCGATCTGCGCACACTGACCTGCGGGGCACAGGAAGCGCACGGCGTAGTTGGAGCAGTTGCGGCCGGCCGGCTGCTCGGCGTTGGAGCACCAGAACCCGACGGCCGGGTCGGTGTGGACCCGCTCCCCGGTGCTGTGGGCGGGCTTCCAGTCGGTGGTGCGGGCCTCCAGCGCCCGCGGCGACTCGCACACGCGGTCGCGGTAGTAGTAGCGGATGGCGTCCAGCTGCTCGTAGTCCCCGCGGCCCCCGGGGTGGTCCACGTTGAACCAGGTGCTCCACTCATAGGCCTCTGTGCAGGAGGGACAGGGTTTCATTTAAAGGCACGACGGGTAAGATTTTTGTGTTAAAACATTGTCACAAGACCATTGTAAATGCCTTCCTGTCATTGAAAAAGGCTTCACTGACTTTGACTCACCCTCTGCCTGTGTTTATAGTTCTTAAATTCGTCTTTCGAAATACGCATTTGATAGACCGACGCTCTGTACCTAAACATTGTATAGCTGTACAAAAATTCAAGCTCACTGGTTGACAATTGCTTCTAATTGCCACAGCCAATGGAGTGTGGGAGGGGAAGGGGGATTCCATGTCAGCGAGTTCACAGAGGGATAAACAGTGTTGTGATTTGAGGGCATTCGTTCATTTCTTGACCGTTACCTATTATACCTTTAAATGTTAGTTGAAAATGGCTAATGTTTTATGAGGATTAAATTGACCGCAACTGTGGTTGTAACTTCTAGTAAAAGTACAATGCCACACAGTGCTATTCATTATTACATATAGGGATGTGATTATACTGGTAAAATGCTCTTTATTTTCCTATGTCAAAGGCACTCATCATTTCTCTCTGGGGTCTTCAGTCTCATACTTGATCTTATTTTGGATTTTGTATCTTGGAGAGAGCAAAGGGGGAACAAATACATATTTGTTAATATACCGTATTAGTTTTTTTTACCCTGCTGTAAAATCCAGCAACAGTATGACCAGCTTGACCTGGTCTAACCATGTAAAGCTGGGAACTGGTATGAACTGTTCGACCTGCTAAACCATGTTGAGCTGGGACCTGATCTGAACTGGTCAAGCAGCTACCAGCTCTTTCAAAACCCAGCTTGAGCTGTTTTTTTCAGCAGGGTGTACGGGCTTGAGTGCAGAGAATGATGCAGAGTGGGATTGTTTTGCCTTGTGGTCCTCAAACCTCTCTGTCACCCCCCTCTCCATGTCCCTGTGGATTCCACACAATTATCTGTCACTGAGCCCCCCCTCCTTCACAGAGTCTGCTCAGTGAAACCACATACCAAGCTGTTCCTTACAGAAGCACCTCAGATGTGACATTACTTTTTTATGTGGCTAAAAAAAACAACACTTTTTTCTTGTCTTGTGTTTTCCCATAAATCTTAATCGGCTACTGGCAAACATATTTGGGAAAGGCTTCTGGTGATAGCTCAGATTGTGCATGTGCATGTGCATGCTTTTTTGAAAATATGCACATTAATAGTGGGGCTAATGTCAGTGCTGACCAATTACTTCTGCAGGGCAATTAGGAAACTGCCTTCTCCTCATGGGCTTGCACTCAGCTGCTAACAATTAGCTCCCTCTTTGAAAGGCCTTCAAACAACCAGCGGCCGTCATCAGTTTAGTTTTTGCTTTTTGATTTAAATTCATAATTTATCAACTGACAAAGATGCAGTTCGAACGCGATAATGCACATCAAGAGGCTTGGACTCACTCCCCTCTGCACGACTAGTATTTGGGCCAAACAACAGCACGCTACAGTGACAGGCTTGACTATGTTGAATTACTGTGAGACGTTTAGCTATGTTAAATTGCTGGGACTGGCTTAACTGTGTTGAATAGCTGGGTCAGGCTGACTGCACTAAACCACTGGGACAAGCTGGGACTGGCCTAACTGTGCAAACACAGTCTTTTATTGCATTATATAGCATTAATGGGGAATAGCTCCTTCCCTATGAAGAAGCCATAGGTGTGACAAGGCACCTCCTCTCTGTGTGTGAGTGTGTGTGAGGCTGAACACACAATGGCTGTCTGTTTAGAATCGGTTCCACAGACTGAACGGTTCAGGACAGTCATGGGAGCAGGCAGCTGTTCGTATCCTTCACGATAAACCTGGAATTTTGAAAACAGTTCAGGTTTTTCACAATTTCAGTGGGAGTAACTGGCTTTGGGCACTCACAGTAAGCACATGAAGAGACTGGGGCCAGTAACGGCCAACGCCACAATTATAAGTTTCTCTCGATAAATGTTTCTCATTATTACGGTTAGGTAATAAAAACATTCTCCTCAAAGCCTCTTGAAAATGGCAAACCTATTCCACTCCTGTCATGCGTGTCTATCTACTTAATCCACTTCTGTTCTCAACAAAAATGCAGTGATGCAATAATGTGTGATATTTATTTGGATATGGGCTCTTTTTTTGGAGTTAATCACTGTTGTAATCATGCCTTGTTCACGATCCAATCCATCTGCTGCGAACTGTGCTGTAATGATGTATTCTTGGCCAGACCCATAATGTGAAAATGAAATAATATTGATTATAGTTTGGGTGGACTGCTGTGGTGGGTGGGTGTTATTCTTATTTTTGTAAAAATGAATTAAAATCATTTTACCATAAATTAATAAAATATACATTCAGTGAAAAAGTTATTAGGTATTTATTAGACTTATTTATTTTTTGCTTTTTGGTCTTCTGCTGTAGCCTATCCACTTAGAAGTGTTGTGTTCAGAGATGCTCTTCTGCAAACTACTGTTGTAATGTGTGGTTATTTGTGATACTGTCACCACCAGTCTGGTCCTTCTCCTCTGACCTCTCATTAACACGGCGTTTTGCCCACAGAACTTCTGCTCACTGGATGTTTTTTGTTTTTGTGTGTGCGAAAATTACAGGAGATCAGCAGTTTCTGTCTGGCACCAACAATCATTCCACAGTCACTTAGATCACATATTTTCTCCATTCTGATAGTTGATGTGAACATTGACTGAAGCTCCTGACCCGTATCTACATGATTGTATGCATTGCACTGCTGCCACATGATTGGCTGATTAGATAATCACATGAGTAACTAGGTGTACAGGTGTTCCTGATAACGTGCTCAGTTTGTCTTGTTTTAGATGAAACAGATGTAAATGTTTTCATGTAAATATATTTTCAGTGATGATGATGATGATTATTATTACAAACATTTCTTGTATTAGTATGTAGGGAAACACTGATCCTGTTTGGTTGTTCTGTGTGGTTTTGATTTGCGCTGGGACAGACCTTGCGCCCAGGTGCCGGACATTACTCCCAGGACGAGTAAAGCCCTCAGTGATAGGCAGTTCATCCTTGCTCTCCGCTGCGCCCTCTGACCTCTGACCTCTGGCAATGACCCTCACACACCAGGCCCTAAAAAGGTTAATTATAGCGTAACAGCAGACCTCCTGCAGGAAGAACAGAGAAGCGGAAAAGGCCATCAGCAGACCTCACGCTGGATGCCAATGAGAAAACATCTCAGTGTAAAAATAACTTGGAAGCACAACACTATTCTTTAATTACTGAGCATTTATGAGAATATACAATGCAAGGTCAAAGAGGAGCTTTTGGGGAATTAATTAATCACAGGATTCTCAAGGAATTATAATGCAGTATAGATACAGTGCCTTTTATGTTTTCATGAGTAATCTATTATCTAACTAAATGCATTTAATGCAAATAACAATCTTCATCATGTCTTCCCAGGCAAGTGAAGAATCTGTAAAATTACTTTTTGGAAGTTTGCTAAGGCTCAGTGGCTGGAATGCTGTTTCCTTACAATAAAATATGCGTCGGTGAGTTTAAGTGTAGGTGCACTGGCACCTACAGCACAGTGAAATAAAGACTATTCCATACTCTCATGAATTTACAGTAAAGAATGTCCTTGTAGTAAGAATACTATATTGGTTAAATTAAAGGATAATCATTGCAGATGAATGTATTAGACTTAACCAATAATTCTTCAGAAACATACAGTACCGTGCAAAAGTCATAGGTATGTGTAAAAACTTGCGTAAAGCAAAGATGCTTTCAAAAATAATTATTAAATGGAAAAATACAAAAATAAGAGCAGTGAACATTTGCATATGGCTATCCAGGTAATCCCAGACACCCTCAATTAAGTTTTTGTCTGAAAAGTGGTCTGTTACTTTATTTATTGTATACTTTAACAAAATACAAACATTTCACAGTGACATTTAATTTATTGGAAATCTGAAATTTGGTCTTTTCTATTGACACACTGATGCAGAATACAAAAAATACCTAATTTATAAATACCTAAATACCAAATTTATGAAAAAAAATGTAGGGTGTCTAAGATCTTTGCACACTATTATAGAGAGAACTAGTGAGCAGCAGGCATATTGGATTGCTCCTTGGTGACATACAGGAGGCTAAAGAATGTTAAACGAATATCACATCTGTGACGGTCATCACTGTGTCAAGGGGATCCTACAATTTCTCTGTGCCCATTCACAAAAATCAGACCTATACACACCCGTGCAATCCCCCTTGTGCATGCATGCACGTAAATTCATGAATGTGTATACACACACGCAAACACACACACACACACACACACATTTAAGTATGATTTAATCTCTCATTAATACACATTCCCATAACCAGTTAAAGGAAAACATTTCCACTGCATTAAAATCACATAACATCAAGTCATACATTTCGGAATTATATTTCCAAGAAATCAGCACCTTTAAAGTTGCACATTCTAAAAACAATAAGGATTTTCTACTGTAAGGTAAACCATTCAACCAACAAACCAATACATTGCTTTTGCTGTCTTGTTTGTGTACAAAGGTTAATATTAGAGATAAAAGCTACGTGTTGTGTCTGTGTTTCAGGAATAAGTAAAGCATTGACGTGCCGACCTGACTCTTACCCCAGTAAGTGCCTGTGTCCAGGATGACGAACAGCAGCTGTTGTGAGCGCGCTCCCAGCCCGAGTCTTATATAGCTCTGTGCAGAGCCCGGGGGTCGGCCCCGTGCTGCCTGGAGGAAACCAGATTAGAGAGTGCGGGGAAACCGCATAGTCTGAACACAGTCCTGAGGCTCTCCCTCATCAACTGTAAACACATTACATTACAGTTATTCAGCTGATGCTTTGATCCAAAGCAACTTACAGTTGATAAGACTAGGCAGGGGACAATCCCCCCCCCTGGAGCAATGCGGGGTTAAGGACCTTGCTGAAGGGCTCAACAGCTGTGTGGATCGTATCGTGGCTACACCGGGGCTTGAACCGTCAACCTTCCCAGATCCCTGTCATGGAACCTAGCAGTACAAGGGTGTGGCACGGCAGTGTATCTGAATGGATAAGATTACTTCACTCAGGATTACAAAAGATTACTTGGCGTAACATCACCACAAGGTTGGGTGAGATGAGAATAACTGTGTTGTCCCCGGAGGGAAATTCGTCTCGGACAAATGTTGCGTTACAAAAGATCAAGAAAGTGTATCAGCTCACTCACATGATACACATCATAAATCTCATAGCAGACATAATAAACTTGTGGCACGCGGCATTGTCACTTTCAACAGAATAACTCCTCCCCTCCTCCCTGCCCAACCATTCCCCTCCAAACCCTTACAAACACAAGAATAAAAACAAACACTATTGAAAGTGTAGAGGTCAGACAGATGGTTCACTATAAACAGTATAAGGAATTCGGTAGGAATTAGGAATTAGGCTTGAAACATCGACTAAAGCTGTTCTGGATTTTTATTCTGTGCAGTTATCCAGCTAAATTGGTAATCATACTTTGTGGAACAAACCCCAGGAAACGTATTAATCCCACCAGTCTAGCAGACTATTGATAAGGATTTAACCATCCTCGCCACATATAAAGAGTACTAATTTTGAATGACATTTCCAAACTTGAAAATGTGTATGGTTTGCTGGCTGGCCTCACTGCAAGTAAAAAGATGCTTGCACAAAGAAGGAAGCCACCACACTCCCTGTCATGGTCTCTTTGGGTAAATAGCTTTCTCCAAATTGTCCACATAGAGACATCGATCACTCGGATTCATGGGGCTAATTACAGAAAGTACAGGGGTTAGTACTTGCTACATCCACCTCTAGACTATTGGAGGGATTTTGGACCATTCCTCTATGCAGATCCTTTGTACAGGTCAAATTCTATTTAACTGCACAACATCAGACATAATGCCTGCTTCATTGGGTTTTCTTTCTTCAGTCATGCAATACTGTGGGCAGTTGGTTACATTCTTTTGCATTATTCGCACACTAACTAACGCACTCAACATTTTAAATCAAAGAAACACTTTACCTCTGACTTGAATGATGAAATGTTCCTAAGCTGAATAAATGTTTCTAAATATGATTACTTTGAAATAATTATGTGGTGTCTGTTGAAATATGAGATGCCAAACGGGGTAAATGGGTCTTTCCATAGTCTGAAGCCAGATGAGCCGCAGTTCTTAGCCTTGTGATTTTATGTCTGTACTGTCGTTGCATAATTTGGTTTCATTGCTGGCTACCTGCGAATAATTAATGGAGGAAAAAAAGACAGCATCCTAAACACAGTTTTAATAAAGATTTACAGTTCTGTGAATCTGGATCTAAGCCCCAAACTCAACCTACTTCCTGATTTCACCCCCTCATTAATGATCTCATACACAAACCCTGTATAGGAAATGAAATAAACATTGTGACCATGATAAGGCATCACCATGCACCAAGAATAATACAATGACCAATGGTAACATTGAACGTTAAAAACCAAGTCCACATATAACCTCCAAGCAGTAGAGGTCAAATCAAGCTTCTGGAAAGACATTCGTAGTGTCAAGAGCTCATTGAACAGAAAAGAAGACATCAACCAGTCCCCTCAAATCCAATGCGATGACAGGGAGCAAATGTACATAGGTCCTGTTCTCTTTCTGTGTTGTGTACACGGATTCGGTTACCAAATGCTTTCTATTGTGCGCTTTTCAGTCAAATGTCTAACTGTGTACACATAACATACAGTGTATATTTGGTAACGAGTAATTAACTTGATCTTCATAAAACATTCATTATGATTCATGATAATGACAAAAACATTGCACCTTTTACTTATCATCTCCTGAGTCTGTTATGTTGTGTAGTACAGAGCATATTCATGTATATTGAGCTCTTCAAAACACATTCATAACCATACAAAACAATATGTGCTTATGCATTATGTCACCAACTGGGATAGATCTGGCCTGTGGTTCACAGATCTAGGTATACTGCTCCAAAAGGCATACATCATTATTAAATTTAGTGTTGATGAATGTATATAACAGTACTAAAATAGTACAGTACATTATGAGGCTGTTATATAGACTACAATATATTCATGAATGCATCATAAAGTATTCATAATAAATTACAACTGTGTGCACAAAAGTCTATGACCACCTGGCAGGATCACACCATAACACATATACATAGGCTTCATTAATTATTTCCATTGTCATTGCATTACAAACTATGCTATGCTAGAATAAGCCATATATTCATAACACTTAAATTAAGAGTTCATAAATGATTTACCTGTAGTTTTTACCATTCATAATGTGTTTACACACTAATACTAGGCCGTTTGACGCAAAGTTTAATCATACACTCAGGCTTCATGAAGGATTTACATTTACAGTAGCTTCGTCATCTCCATTTTCAACATGATGCATACAGTAACTTAGACACGTAGTATGTATGCATGTAATGCATGTATTACAAAAAGCTCAATGTGCATTCATGAATATGCTTTGTAGTCCACAACATTACAGCTTCATGAGATGACAAGTAAAACACATTATAATGTATTCATGATGCTCTAAGTAATTATTACTATATGTAATGCTTTTTATGGTCATGATGTGTAATGAATACTTCTATTAATAATACTAAGATGATAGAGTTAATTTATATGCTACCAAAAGATGACATTATCCACCCGACCAATCCTGGCAGTAGTCTAAACTGAATCAGGTTACAACAGCAGTCTCTAACTTCAAGGAGTTGAAACCAGTCACTTATCACCTGAAAGCTACAAGCATATAGGGACAGTTGCTTTGTATGAAATTTCATCTGAAACAGCTGAATCTAATTAGAGGTTTCCGATATCCCAATAATAACATTAGGGGGAAGGGTCCAGTTTAAAAAAGATTTCTAACAACCTCCGGCTCATGTCATAGCATGCACCTCAACTACAAACAGCCCCCGATTGTTTTGATAACTGAGCAGACATCAAAAATAAGTCAGCAAGAAAATGAACTTCAGCGTTAGTCAGAAGACAGTCGTTGCTTCATAACCAGGTGGGATATTTGGTTCCATAAATATGTTAGCTGGAGGAGGAATAAAAGTGAGCTAAGACAAAAAAAAAACGATGTGTGTATTCATGCTACTTCTGAATTCTTTTTTTAACAATCTGGCATGGCTGTTTTGCAGTTTTATTATGTCACAGTTTTATATATGATATAAATAAGAACGCAACAATAATTTGAGACGTCGCTGACTCAACTACAAGGGGGCCGAGTGGATCGGGTTCATCTCGGCCCCCTACACATTTGTCCTTAGAGCCTCTTACGAACCCCTCACCCCCCTATTAATGATGAAATTCCTTGGGATATCTTTTGGAGCAATCTTTCATGTGTATCTAAAAATCCTGACCATCAGCTCATATACTACAACTTTCTACAGAGAACATACATAACATAGAAAATGTCACATCGTGAAGCTCGCTCATCCTCCGATCTGTGAGTTCTGTCCTCAGGGGTCCACTGGCTCCATCATGCATACGTGTTGGCATCTCCCCGCTGTTCTGGAGCCAAGTGTCCGCAACTTCATCCAACATTGTTGACAGAGATATAGAGATAGAGCATGGATGCTGATCCAGAGTGCTAATTTTGAATGACATTTCTAAACTTGAAAATGTGTATGGTTTGCTGGCTGGCCTCACTGCAAGTTAAAAGATGCTTGCACAAAGAAGGAAGCCACCACACTCCCTGTCTTGGTCTCTTTGGGTAAATAGCTTTCTCCAAATTGTCCACATAGAGACATCGATCACTCAGATTCATGGGGCTAATTACAGAAAGTACAGGGGTTAGAGTACTTGCTACATCCACCTCTAGACTATTGGAGGGATTTTGGACCATTCCTCTATGCAGATCCTTTGTGCAGGTCAAATTCTATTTAACCTGTACAAAGTTATTTCAGAGCAACATCAGACATAATGCCTGCTTCATTGGGTTTTCTTTCTTCAGTCATGCAATACTGTGAGCAGTTGGTTACATTCTTTTGCAACATTATTCGCACACTAACTAACGCACTCAACATTTTAAATCGAAGAAACGCTTTAACTCAGACTTGAATGATGAAATGTTCCTAAGCTGAATAAATGTTTCTAAATATGATTACTTTGAAATAATTATGTGGTGTCTGTTGAAATATGAGATGCCAAACGGGGAAAATGGGTCTTTCCATAGTCTGAAGCCAGATGAGCCGCAGTTCTTAGCCTTGTGATTTTATGTCTGTACTGCCGTTGCATAATTTGGTTTCATTGCTGGCTACCTGCGAATCATTAATGGAGGAAAAAAAGACAGCATCCTAAACACAGTTTTAATAAAGATTTACAGTTCTGTGAATCTGGATCTAAGCCCCAAACTCAGCCTACTTCCTGATTTCACTCCCTCATTAATGATCTCATACACAAACAGAGTCTCTGTATAGGAAATGAAATAATCATTGCCTTCTACGTATTAGGTGACATTTTATTTCTGATAGTGGGCTTTTTTTCCCATTGAAGCAGGCTGCAGGGCTGAAGCATTACTGTTGTGTACGTTTGCAGTGACTGGTGCGCATTTGTGCATTAAAAAGTGACTTTAAGGCCACATCGATAGCTGAATATGTTCTCAGGCACTGGAAGCCTGCCCTGGGCTGTGACAATGACTCCAGGGAGCCGTGTCTGCTGGAACTTACCAGTGCAGGTCTCATACCCATACACTCATGTCTCCCTGTGGACACTCCACCAAAATTTTTGTAAAATTTACATTAATTTACTTTCATTTCTTCTATTTTTTTCCCATGTACCAGCAAAGCGGCCTTCCTTAGGGCTGCCTCCCTGTGCCAGTTCTTCTCTCCCTCTGAGCTGATATGAGGGCTTCAGCATCTGATTC
Source organism: Conger conger (assembly GCF_963514075.1). NCBI lineage: Eukaryota > Metazoa > Chordata > Actinopteri > Anguilliformes > Congridae > Conger > Conger conger. The sequence goes on from NC_083765.1 coordinate 53,112,633, forward strand.
ACACGATGAAGCCAGGTAATGAGGGTCACGTCAAAAAAAACCTTCAGACGGCGGGCCACAGTCCGGGACAGACAGGAACGCTGGATATTTTTAGCTCCATTCCTCATTTCCTAAAACCTCTTCTCTCTAGGGTTCTGACTTAGACCAGACGGGTGTCCGGTCAGCTGTTCTAAACCAGTCCCACGGGAAAAGAAAACCACATCACCGCCTTTCATGGGGAATCATAGTTTCATGCAGACAAACATGACAATGGAGAATAATTATGCTCACGCACACACGGGCACAGATAGAGACACAGATAGAGATAAATGCAAAAGTATTGTTGACAGTTGTGTCAAATTGGTGGCTTTTCTTCTGTACTAAATTTGTAATCAAGCAATGACTGGCACAAGAGGCACAATTTCTCCATATTATTTTGAATGTGTTTTTTGAAACACATGAGAACTGGGACAAATGACCGTTAGCTGTTCCAAATTTCACAGATTTAGATTTGGAATTAGATTACACTCTAATTATAAATGGAAAGCTGTGCGGGTGTCATGGTGGTGGGTGTCATGGGTGATATCTGTTATGACTCCACTTATTAAGCGAGACAAGAAAACCATAGGTGACTGGCTACACTTCCAGGTGTAAACCTCTCATCAGCACCAAGAACAGAAAGTCAAGATTGGCAGATGAGACAAAGATGAACCATGACCAGGGTGATGGAAAGTTAAAAGCACGGCAGAGAGAAAGAGCGAGAGAGAGAGAGAGAGAGAGAGAGAGAGAGAGAGGGAGGGAGGGTGGGAGAGAGAGGGAGAGAGGGAGGGTGGGAGAGAGAGAAAGAAAGAGAGAGGGAGGAGGGAGGGTGGGAGAGAGAGGGAGAGAGGGAGAGAGGGAGAGAGGGAGAGACAGAGGGAGAGAGAGAGGGAGGATGGGAGAGAGAGAGGGAGGGTGGGAGAGAGAGAAGGAAAGAGAGAGGGAGGGAGGGTGTTGGGTGATTGACAGATTAAAGTATAGACAGAACATGCCAGGGGAATAAAGATGGAAAGGTTTATCTATGTTTCCTCTGCCCCTTATGTCCTTAAGACAGCTCTCATCTGGTTCATTGTTGACTGTCATGCAAGGTGGAGGAAGTGTGATGGCTTGGCTCTTCATGCAGGGGTGCTTTCCGGCGGGGGCAACCAGCTGCCATACGCTGTCCCATGCCCTGGAGGAGGGGATGCCCAATGGCTTGTGAATCGGTGAATCACTGTCTTTATTGATGATGTAACTGGTGATGGCAGCAACAGACCGGTAGCTGATGTGCACAGGGACACATTGTCCACCAATATGAAGAGAAAGGTTTTTCATACCGCAAGACAATAACCCAAAGCATACAGCATAACCTAACCAAGGAGCTTATCAGTAAGGAAAGGTGGAAGTATTCGACGTGGCCCAGTCAGTCACCAGCTTTTCACTCAAAAGAGAACTGAAAGGGAAACTGAGAGGGAAACTGAACACTCAAAAGGGAACGGTCCAGAAACCCAGAAAACACACCACAACTAAAAGAAGTAGCAATAAAAGCTTGGCATCTCAAAGGATCACATCATAAACCCAGTGATGTCCATGAGTCACAGACTTATGTTATCAAGTTATCAAATGTAAGGGGTATGCAGGGAAATATTGACCTGGGAAGTCGTTAGATTTGTCAAAACTGATCTTGACCCAATATTTATGCACCGAATAGGGGGACTTGACTCACTGAAGTAAAATCGCTCTATATAGTATACCTTCTGAACTGTGATAGAAGTTTTTGTTTAAGTTTTTTCTTAAACATGAACAATACAGTTCATTAAGAAATGAGAATGACATGGCTCAAGGGTACCGGAAACTGGATTGTCCCCTGACCAAAAAAAAGGCAAAACCCAGCACTCAGAAAATGTAGCATGTGACTGGGTAAACGTGCATGCTGTGTGATCTTCCATAGTCAGCTGCCTTTTCATGTCTTCATTCTGCTTTCAATATTGCAGGTTAACTTAAAATAGTAGTTGCCCAGGAAGCATTGATTTATTTATTTAATCTTATTTTGACATCACATAAAATGTTCTCAATATTAGCTCATATAGTTCAGATGTACCGTATTCCGATGATACTTTTGCACGGATGCTGTGCGGAAATATTTGTCTGAAGATGCCCTGCTGGTTGTCAGGTCGGACAGAATGCAGGGGCTAGGCGAAATGTGATCCAGGTCTGAATGCACAGGATTGGATATAGATAATAAATCATTAGTATATCAACCTCTCCGACCACATGCATATGAATAAATCTGATTTATCAAAAGCAAAATTGATTGTATAGAATTTAAAGAAGCAGTAGCCCGTGATTTGCACCGCGTTTGTTGAATATGAATCGGGAGATGACGCTCCACTGAGGAGTTGGAAGTACAGGGAGTACAATGGATCATAGCCACCACAAGTATTTTTCCTACAAATTTAACATGGAGCTGATAATTAATGCCCCGTGAAACATACCCTTTAAAAACTGTGAAATAGATGAATAACTATATCAGAACGGGAAAGTACATTTCAAATTACGTTTAACGTTTTTTCCATTACTTCTGGAGGACTTTGGTTTCATTCCCTGGCGCTCTGGTGAGCGTGGAGGTGGAGCTCGGCCAGGCTCTGACAGTGGTTGCTTCCCCGAAGCATCGCAGACTTGAAACCCCACCAAAGCAGACAGGAAGCCCAGCTGGTTGGGGCGCATGTTGTGGAGGTATGCCGGTGGAGCCTCTAATGACTTCAGCAGTCAAGGTCTGCGGACCAGGCTCTGCTAACATCATCACGAGCCCGCAAAGCTGGGGAGTGTCAGGTCTCCGCTCTTCCTTCTGGTGTTTGCCGTTTTCAGAAACAGGTCCTGTGTTCTCAGAAATGTTCCCCTCGTAATTTACGGCTCAGACGCCATCCACATCGTTTTGCAAAAGGAAAACTATTTTGATATGTGAATTGTTCCAAAAAAAAAACCCAAGACGGTTTACATGCACCTCGTAGAAAAATGAAGGATGGCTTGTTTGAGCACACTGCCCTCAATGGTTTTGCAGTGGGCGGGGGGGAGGTTCGACAATAAATCATACAGATGCGCTCATTTCAGAAAGTTTTGATGGAATTCAGGCAATCTTTCAGTGGGATAAAAACTAAAAATGTCAGGAGTGCCACGCATCTCAGCTCACAGTTTGAAATACATCAAAGGCCGGACCTTTTTGTGGGGGTCTTTTGTCTTGTCAGCACTGGCTTCAGTTTCCATAGCAGTTAGTCTGAACGAAAACAGAAAAGGAGATGATGAGATGGCTGCCAGACTCAAGGTTTGAGGGGGTGGGGTGACAGTTTGCCAAGACATTAGACTGCCCCATGGTATTTTAGTGCCCTCCGGTTGCCTGTCTGTAGAAACAGTGAGGTTTACCAACCGAAGCAGCATCTTGCCTAACCTGTTAGTCTATTTAATATCTGTTAGAGCTGCTGGAAAAGGCCAGCTATTACAGCAGAAGGGGAAAATCTCATGGGTTCCAAACCTTTTGTTTTTCCTCTTCTGGTCCAGCAAGATGGTTCACACTTTCACATATTTGGTTAGAAGCACAAGGTTGTCATTCCAAGTGGCAAAGTACTGTAATCTCTCGCTGGGACAACTTGTTTCATAAGCTTCATAAGCCCTTTAAGCCAATGGAGTTCCCAGAAACACAATCTTGTGTTCTCTTTCGATCCATTACCACCTCTTAGGGCCTTGTTAATCTTCTCTTTCCATTGTATACACCCAACATCCCTCCTGGAACAACTTCCTAGGTCACACTTTACAATAAGGTGTATGAATTGCCATTAACTAATGTTGTTGTTAACATGAATTAATGATGGGCAGATACATTCATTGAACATGAAATTGACTTTTCATTTGTTACATGATATTTATATATCAGCAAATAAATAGGATGAATTTATAATTAGTTAACCATCAACAAAAACATTAACAGACTTTTTCATTCCAATATGTATTGGCAATAACTAATGCAATTGTTAACATGATGATATAATAATCACAAATAACAAATATATTAACAGAGCCAATTCATGTTACCACCTCCTTTGACTGGGAAACCCACGCTTGGAATTTTTTGGGGGGATTTTTTCATCCTCCAGAAATTTGTTCATCAGTATATTTCAATTATATATGTACCTAGGGCCTATATGAAAGAAATAAAATGTCAGATGATAGGTGGTATGTACTCTCCGGGATATGCTTCATATACATTTTTTGGGAATTCGATTTTATATGATGAAAGTGTCTAGGATGTGCACTCCTGTTTTTTGTGTGGTTGGACAAAGGTGTTTTATTCCCATTCTTCTAAGATACTTGTTTTTCTATTTTCTTGTTATATTAGTTCTAGAGGGGCCATTTTGTGAATAATCCTTGATGAACGGCTCAGTAAGAAGGAGACTGCTAAATAACACAATCACCTTGTGGATATTAAATCTTCTGCCAATGGTTTCTGTTTGACTCATTAAATGGTAAATGGTTGGAATTTATATAGCGCCTTTATCCAAAGTGCTGTACAATTGATGCTTCTCATTCACCCATTCATACACACACTCACACACCGACGGCGATTGGCTGCCATGCAAGGCGCCGACCAGCTCGTCAGGAGCATTCGGGGGTTAGATGTCTTGCTCAGGGACACTTCGACACAGCCGGGCGGGGGATCGAACTGGCAACCCTCCAACTGCTAGACGACTGCTCTTACTGCCTGAGCCATGTCACCCCCATTAATCCAGAAAGGCTTGTCATGTATTCATATTATTATGCATCGTGTTCTTATGACAAATTATAACATTTGTCGGCCGAGAGACATCCTGAAAGGCCCTGGAGGTCCTTTCTCAGCCTGCCTGTCACTGAACCACCAACTAATTCATTTTTCAAAGGCAAACCTGTGGAAAGTCATTCAGTCATTCATGCCTACCGGAGAGGACTCTTGATATACAGGTCAAGTTTGTCAAGTAAAAAAAAATGGCACAATACACGGAATGAGGGCAAAGCGCCATGATAAGGGTTTAAATGTGTGTGTGTGTGTGTGTGTGTGTGTGTGTGTGTGTGTGTATGTGTGTGTGTGCGGGGAGCGGGTGTCAGCTAGCAGCGTCTCATGCACCCTGTTAACAGCGATCTGTGCCGACAGCTGTGTGTGGAACACGGGATGACCGAAGCAGCTGTCACACCTCACGCAACACAGGTGCTTGAGCTCTGTGACTAACGCTAACACATACCCATGCGCACACCAAAGCCCGAACTCTACCCAAACTTACACACACGCACATGTACGTATTCACATACTGAAAAAAACATATGTGATGAATAACACGAAAGACGTGTCGATAAGAACACAAGGATAGTCGCTAACGGCTTGGGAGCACAAAGTGAGAGCGGGGTGTTCTGGCTAACCTGAGGTCAGTCTGGAGACATGTAGAGCAGAACAGATTCCAGATTCAAACCATATGGCAATGACATACTCACCGAAATCATCCCTAGTTTTTTCTACCTCTTTGTCTCTTACTCACGCTGTCCGTACCTATCGCAAATGGTCAGGGAATAGCCAATTTACAGCCTACAGCAGTGGTACTCTACTCCACGTCCTGCGGGATGCAGTATCTGCGGGCTTTTGCTCCAATCATGCGCTACACCACCTGATTTCTCTAATTATTTTACCTGCTTGGTTCACATAATAAGGTAATTAGTGAAATCAGGTGGTGTCATGCACGAGTGAAGCCAATGCCTGCAGTCACTGCGGCCCGCAGGACGTGGAGTCGAGTACCGCTGGTCTACAGTATATAAAGGTGAAAGGAAGTCTTCAAGACCTAATCTTGGGTTGATTCACTCTCAAAATTATTTTCTCTAAATGTTGGTGAAATTTAATACCACTCATTCAGGACCTTGAGAGTTTTCAACTGAAATATGCTGCTAAAAATGTCTATGATCATATACATGTTTTTAAATGTTATGAATATCAGGGAAAACAGATGTGTCTTTTAAAATGGCCAGTAATCTGCCAATTCAATTGTTTTAAATTATTCTTTGACCTGGGTCTGAGAGACAAATATGCATATACATACGAACACTCAGTGAGAACTTTATTAGGTATTTATTAAACTTTTAGCCTATCCACTTAGAGTTATGAATCTTTGTGTGTTCAGAGATGCTCTTCTGCATAACACTGTTGTAATGTGTGATTATTTGTGTTACTGTCACCTTCCTGTTCATTCTCCTCTGACGGCCATTCTCCTCTGACGTCTCTCAATAACAAGGCGTTTCTGTCTGCAGAACTACTGCTCAATGGATTTTTTTTTTTTTTCACCATTCTTTGCAAACTGTAGAGACTAGTCTGTGTGAAAATCCCAGGAGATGAGCAGTTTCTTATATACTCAAACCACCCTGTCTGCCACCAACAATCAAAGGTCAAAGTCACTTAGATCACATTTGTTCCCCATTCTGATGGTTGATGTGAACATTAACTGAAGCTTCTGACCCCTATCTACATGATTGTATGCATTGCACTGCTGCCAAACAATTGGCCGATTAGATAATCGCATGAATAAGTAGGAGCACTAAAGTAAAAAATGTTTCTAATAAAGTGCTTGGTGAGTGTTTATAGTGCATATTTCATTACTGCTATCTGTGTGAGTCATGCACACAAAGCCATAACTCTCAGCCCACGCTCCAGGTCTGAACAGTCTGAAGACAAAGGGGATCATTTCATGCTACCCAAACCTAAGCGCTTGCAGCCAGAGAAGAGTGGTGCGCAAGCAGGAAAGAGGCTCCCCTGGGAACCCTAAAATCACAAGTCCTCCTGAATCAGGTGACTCATTTTCAAAGAGGGTCTTCCAAAATTTTGTGTCTGTGACACACCATTACTCTGTCTCCCCCAAGTTCTGAACACAGATTTTAAAACAATAATGCGTTTAAAATCTCCTTCTATCACGTCTGTCAATCGTATTCCAAAACAGTATTAGGAAAGGACTTTGATGCAGAGTATAGCATGATAGCAATGAGGTCACAAGACTGGCTGAGGAGAAATGTTATGTTGTTTCAGTGATGGGCGATGAAACCTAATTGAGCCAACTACCGTTTATCAGCATAAACCATGTCATGAGTAAGTAATTATTGCTAACGGGAATGAAAGCGTGGGATGTTTTGGTCAGGTGTGGTGATGGAGGTGGGGCCATTTATATATGATTGTACATCTACACCTCCTGTTGCGTCAGTGTTGGCATGGCCAGAGGGCTACAATACCCTGCATCTGCCTCTCTAACCAGTCTGTGGTTGAATCTCCATATTCTCAGAGAGGACTGTTGCCATGCAGATCTGATCAAGATGGAGAGTTCTCATCAAGAGGTTAAAAAATGTCCACTATTTCCCAGGGCTTCCAGTCCAGATGCCTATATGACAATGAGCCATACATACAGCCAAACATTACATTACATTGCAGTTATTTAGCTGACGCTTTTATCCAAAGCGACTTACAATTGAGCAGACTAAGCAGGGGACAATCCCCCCTGGAGCAATGTGGGGTTAAGGGGCCAACAGCTGCATGGATCTTATGGTGGCTACACTGGGGCTTGAACCACCAACTACGAGGCTACTGGCTGCCCACAGTGCTTGGTGTGTCACCAACAAATAGGTTTTAGAATTTAAGCACATTGATAGGTGGTTTAGCAACTTGAAATTTTTTCAGCAACACCCCTACCTTCACAAAGCTGGAGATAAACAAGGGAAATTACAACACAGTTGTGAGCACAGTGTGTGATGATATATTATTTATTGTAGTCAGACTATGTTGATATAATGGCTCCCTGATTTCATATAAAAATATTCTCTATTATATTTCAGTGGCGGTTCAGTGGCAGGAAATTGAATTAAATAAAACTGTAACACAGCATGAATAGTTTCCCCTCAAATAATTCTAAAAATAAGAAAAGTGGAAAGTCTGCCCAACTCCAAAGCATCCCATTTCATGGGTCCTATGTTTTGCCCCCACTGACCTTAAACTGTGTTTGTTTTCACAAGGTTCTCAGCAAGACGTTTCCTGCATGTGCAATCGAGGAAAAGGCTAGATTTATTCTTATTTTTCCTACCTGACAGTCTTGTTTTAGGCCTAAAACAGCATTGCCTTAGCCCTGTATCTTTACAAAACAAATCAGAGATTTGCTGCTGAAAAAAAAACCACTTCAGACCAACTACCAGTTGGACATGGTTTAGCTGGTTGACCAGTTGTGAGAAACTAACTTGTTTCTCACAAAACTCTTGGTGACCCCTGTGAGCTGTAGGTGGTGCAATGTTTTTTGGTGTGTACATTTTCACAAAGCACATTACATCACTGTCTGAAACTTCCTGGCAAGCATCTTTCTGAGTTTTTACCATCAAAGTGGTTTCCTACTTTTTGAAGGGTGCAGTACTGGGACATAGGAAAACGGAAACAGCCAAATCTTGGGTTTTCATGACTAAGCTATCAAATGCGTCATTCTGGGGTCCTGTGAATGCAGTTGCATGTACGTCACATTATGAGACAATAAAATAAGAATATATAGTTAAATATGTCTTTCCAGATGCACATCTGTTCCTTGGCTCCAGTGATAAAGATGGTCAGAGGAGCAAGAGTCAGTTCTTGAGAGAGTGATGTTGCAGCCAAGATTTACAGCAACCACATCCTTTTGATTTCACCTTCTATACCCTAGGGGGCTAACTCTTAAGAGTCCTTAACGCATTTTCAGCCTGTTTTAAGACGAATGCCGATTAATTTGCTCATTCATTCTTTCATTCTTTGGACATCTGGTGGTCCTTTGCTGCTGCATTAATCTATCTCTATTCCGGTTCTCTTGTATCCAGTGGCAGCTCCAGCCCAGCTACAGGAGAGAGATGGGGAGCCTTGAATGAACTGTGAAGAGCAGTGATTAGGGCTTCCACGTGGAGCTGGGTGCCAGTCCTAGGTTTTGTCTGAAGTTATTTCAACATGTGACACCTCTCTGCCCTGATGGGTGAATACAGTTAAATGCAAAAGAATTGGAACAGTGAAATAATTCTCTCTTGTTGTTTTGACTGTACTAATGCACATTGAATATGAGAGAAAACAATGAATGTGTGGTTAAAGTATATATAAATATATAAAGTATATATATAAAAAATATATATTTTTTGTCTTTATTTTTGTTGTAAGTTTACATCTTTTGTTTTTATATTTATATTCATATTTAAATCCCTTTTTAAATCTGGTGTCAACAGCAATAAAATGAGCAGGTTGCTACAGCAAGCTACAGTGCTGTGAAAAAGTATTAGCCTTCTTCCTGATGTCCTCTATTGTTGCATATTGTCATACTGAATGATTTCAGATTGTTTGACAAAAGTTTATATTAGACAAAGGGAACCTGACTAAAAATAAAAGTCATTGTTTTAATTATTATCTAATTTATAAAATGAAAAAACACCTTATCACACATATGAAAAAGTAATTCCCTCCTTAAACTTAATAACTTGTTGCATCATATTTAGCTATTTTAGCAACCAAATGCTTCCTATAATTTAATATCAGTCTTTCACAGCACTGTGGATGTGGATCTTTGCAGAAGTGCTTTAATTCAGAAAGCAGTTTTCAAGCATAAACTGCTTGTTTGTGGTCCTGCTACTGCATCTCTATTTCATGGTTTGAGTAGCTCAGAAACAGCTGATCTCCTGGGATTGTCCCACACTACAGTACCAGTATTAATTAGAGAGGTCGACTGGTTCAAACGGATAGGAATGGGACAGTATCACAACAGTGGTCGGCAGAACTTTGAAGATCAATGAGGCCAAATAAAAAAAGTCTAATAAATAATAAAATAACTGATTTATGAAATAAATAAATAGATGAGGAAACAATAGCTCCATGTGCCGTGAACAGTATACATCAGTGTGTAATGTGGACCTGGTTTAGGGGCCATGTTATTCTGTTGCCAGTCAGTGTAAAGTAGGGGTGTTCTCCCCTCCCCCCTAGTCTGGGAAAAGCATCAGGGTCCTTCATGGTGTCCGGCCACCCTGCTCATGAAACTCTGATCTCTCCAGCAGCAAAGAGAGACTCAGGAACAACAACATAACGGCTCTCTTTGGCAAAAAAGCTTCCAGCCTTCCACATCCATAAAATGTCCATCTCAGTTGTTCATACCATTTCCACCAGAAGCACACAGCTGTACTTGTATGGTTTCCAGGGCTGATACATTGATAAAGACGGCTGTGGCTTGCAGGCTATATACACTCAGCAAGTACTTTATTAGGTATTTATTAGACTTATCTTCTGAATTATTATATCTTCTGCTGCTGTGGCCTGTTCACTTAGAGGTTTGATGCAATGTGTGTTCAGAGATGCTCTTCTGAATTCCACTGCTGTAATGTGTGGTTATTTGCGTTTTTCAGCTTTGACCAGTCTGGCCATTCTCCTCTGACCGTTCTCATTAACAAGGCGTTTCTGCCCGCAGATATGTTGCTCACTGGATGTTTTTTGTTTTTCACACCATTCTCTCCAAACTCTAGAGGCTGTTGCACGTGAGAATCCCTGGAGATTTTCTGAGATACTGAAACCACCCTGTCTGGCACCAACAAACACTCACTTAGATCACATTTCCTCCACATTCTGACATTTGATCTGAAAAACAGCTGAACCTCTTGAGCACGTCTACATGCTTTTATGCATTTAGTTGCTGCCACACAATTGGTTGATTAAATATTTGCATTGACAAGCTGTTGTTCAGGTCTACCTAATAAAGTTGTCACTGAGTATTCATGCACAAAAAGCACAAAATATCACAAATGTAAGTCAGACTCCAAAAAAAACTGCTGCAGGCATCTTTGTGGCCCATTCACACTTAATGTTTCCCCTACATAACCTTCCCTGATTCCCATATTCCTCAAGAGGGTGTCATAAGATCATTACAGAGTCATTTTCTACAATGTTCATTTGTAAGGCTGGCATGTAAGTAAATAGCAAATATCTGCATTTATATAGCACCTTTATAAAAGCGCTGTACAATTGATTCTTCTCATTCACCCATTCACTCATTCAATCATTCACCCATAAACACACACACACACACACACACACACACACACACACTCATACACTCACACACCAAGGATTGGCTGCCATGCAAGGCACCGACCAGCTTGTCAGGAGAAATTGGGGGGGGGTTGACGTCTTGCTCAGGGACACTTGGACACATCCAGGGCAGAATCCACGCCGACAACTCGCCGACTATCAGACTGCTCTTATCTCCTGAGCCAATGTCGCCCCAAATAAAACCAACAAACAAGTAAATAAAACCAAGCAACATAACCTAGTGCCTATCTGCCTCATGGCTATTGATGTTGACAGCACACACACCAGCACACACAAACATCAAAACTGACACCTAAGTCACATTCCCCAAACATTTACTTCACTTACCATTTGAAGTTAAACCTGCAGACTGTTCAAACAAAAATTCATATGCAAAGAACCTATCCCAAATTGTATTTCACAAAGCATAATGATGTAGTCTTCAGCTGTTTGGAAATAAACAAGAAGTCTGTGATTGTATTTCTCTTCACATTAATAAGACTTTTGGCACATTTGCAGAATGTCAAAATAATGACAGTGTATTATGCTGTGTTAGTCACACTCTCACAGGCCAGAGAGGGCAGATTGTCAGGCAGCTGGCTGTAACAGAGCGATTTGTTTACCGTTTTCTTCCAGCTCTCCTCTTCATGAGCTCAGTCTCCTCCCGGATCTGCACGCCCATATGTCCAGCTGATCTCTCCTTCTTCTTCACTGATCCTCCCAACTGACCCTTTATAAAGGATTTTTAATTGGGTAATACAGGGCCTCCCAAACATATCTCTGATGTGACCCTAAACGAATGTTCACAAACAGTCATTTACACAACCCCAACCCCCCACCCACACACATCTTGTGCCTAACAACACCCTTTAACCACCTCTTTACTGTACATATACCACAACCTCTCCTGTCTCATTGCTTTATTATAGTTGGGTTGTTGTTATAATGTTAAAAATGTAGCGGCCTACGTTCACATTTTTTAAAGAGAGAAAACATTTTCAGACGACCCCATCCTGAAATCGAGCGACCAAACATGGGGTCCCGGCCCGCACTTTGAGAACCCCTGGGGTAATATTTACCCAATTTAAATTCAGCTGAAATGAGTTGTATCCTCATTACCGATAGTGTGCACACCAGGCCATTGAAACTAAGTTTCTGAAAGAGCCTACAGTAAATACGTATTTTCAACCACTTAAATTGATAAAGCAAATGACCGAAACAAAAACTAGAATACAAATTGATTCTACCCAGGATGAGTATGTGAACTACTGTCTTAAGGCTACTTTAAGTTGTGTTTTGGAGTTACAGATCTTTTTGAAATAACAGGCATTTCATACTGCTGTATTTCCATTAATTGATATTAAATTTAAGGCAAAAAAAACTACTGAGAAAGTAGCCCTGTACTAAGATTCCTGGTGATTTTGCACAATAAATCCTTTATTAAAATTTTGGATGAAGTGGCATTGGTACAGTACTCCCTCAAGTGGAGAAAGAAAGCCAGTACACTGAAGGCATGGGACACCTTAAATGACCCTGAAGGAAGAAACTGAAAAACCGAAACTTGACTACCATTATGCCTATTACTGCGATTATGGCAACTACTTTAACTACTGTTACTCCACATTCAAGGTGGATTGATGGTGCACGGTGATCACATTAGATTAGCGTTGGAATCGATCATGGAGTATGCATATTCGATGAATAAAAACAATATAACCAGTCAGAAAATGCAAATGAGAAACAGGAAAGCTGTATGAACATTTTTAAAGCATTATGGAATGGTCACACAACCACATGTAATTTTGCTGCCATGTTTTCGGGAGAAGCAGTAACACTTTGTGCTGCCACGGACGGCTGCCGGGAGGGACACAGCCAGAGAATCTCAGGGTTCATACGATCCAGTCTTACCCACAGCTGTGTGAAAACCGGGAGACCAGTCAGGGGGAAAAAAGCGGGTGGAAAGTGAGGTCATTCCTTCCTTGAGCACAATGCTGAATATTCAAGGGGAGGAGGAGGCAAAATTCACATTGCTACCACGGTGATCCAAAGACCCTCTGGTGAGGAGAAGAAGGGTTCGCTTTTCCAAAAGGTCAGCGATCAGATGACCCCCACGGTGAGGAAAGGTTGTGAGTGATGGATGGCAAACAGCCATGAAGGCCGTGTGGATTAAAAAGGTCAGAGAGCTCATTTATAAACAGCGCGTACCGCAGCCGCAACAAAGATGTGGATTCTGGATTTATAAAAATTACACTCAGCAAAGCAAGCACACATTTAGGAAAACAATGACCAGGGCATGCACATGTATTAGAGCCTGAGGGAATTGGTGACACTGATGGTAAAATAGACAAATACAGATAATTGTTCTCCCCGTTTCAGTTAATCTCAGAGTTCACAGCCTTCTCTATCTGTGCCCAGAGGAACATTTAGGCCTCAGTCTTTTTGGTGTTGGCTTGAAAGTACATATTTAAGCATCCAGACAGTCCAAAAATGTGCTACATTCAGTTTCAGTATGCTGTCAGGGTGGTGGATTAGAGTCTAATAGAACAAACGCATAAGATTCAACCGCTATTTTATGCCAGAATCCATTTGAATGCTGAATGTGAGGTCCAAAAATGTGATTTCAATTTGGGTTTAATCACGGAGATATTTTCATGGAAGTAAAATTAGAATTTGTTGTATGGATGTAGCAGTCTTTCACAATGTGAAACTGTGCCGTTTTAAGATCCAAGATAGATTTCTGTGTAATCAGACAATAAAATATTGTCTGTATTCCATGTGTTGAAGTGTCCCTGAGCAAGACACCTCACCCCAAATTGCTCCTGACAAGCTGGTTGGTACGTTGCATGGCAGACAATCGCTGTTGTTGCGTGAGTGTGAGTGTATGTGTGCGTGTGAGAAGAATCAATTGTACAGCGCTATGGATAAAGGCTATATAAACGCAAACATTTACCATTTACCATAGTTCAACATACCAGCAGGCTTCCAGCATCAGTCAGGGGCATTATTAACCTTGTGAGCTGACTACAGTTCCAACACAATTACATTTTAAAAGCTACACCATATGCTCACAAATCAGTTTTAATTGATCTTGTTCATAAAACGGAGTAGTTTTGTTATAACAATTAATTCCAGTCTCTGAACGACGTGCATACCCATAACCAGGGATAAGTTCGTTGAAAGACCCTAGAGGGAAGTACAATTTCAACTGCTACCTGTACAACAAAGATAAGGACAAGGGCCTTTTTTTTTTTTTTTTTTTTTGAACAAACAAACAAACAAACAGCAAAAGTGACCAAAGTTAACTATCCAAACACTGCTTACCTAGCCAACTAAAAATACCGATACACAAAGCAAGTCACAGAGACAACAATTAAGGTTCACAGGGAGGTAGGGAGGGATGGGGAGAGGTGCTACTTGAAGAGGTGTGTCTTCAGCTTGCGCTTGAAGGTGGGGAGAGATTCTATAGTTCTGACTTCAACGGGGAGTTCGTTCCACCACCGTGGAGCCAGAACAGACAGTAGTTGTGAGCGTGAGGTGGAGGTTCTGAGAGGGGGAAGTGCCAAGCGGCCTGTGGAGGCTGAACGAAGAGGTCTGGCAGGGGTGTAGGGTCTGATGATTTTTTGCAGATAAGCTGGGGAAGACCCTTTAACTGCTTGGAAGGCTAGCACCAATGTTTTGAATTTGATGCGAGCCATGACAGGCAGCCAGTGGAGGGAAGTAAGCAGGGGGGTGACGTGTGAGTATTTGAGAAGGTTGAAGACCAGACGAGCTGCTGCATTCTGGATGAGTTGGAGGGGTCTGATGGCGGACGCTGGGAGGCCAGCCAAGAGGGAATTGCAGTAGTCCAGGCGGGACAGAACCATCGCTTGGACCAGGAGCTGGGTCGAGTAGGGGGTGAGAAAGGGGCGGATTCTCCGTATGTTGTATAGGAAGAACCTGCAAGACCGGGTCACCGCCGCAATGTTCTCGGAAAGGGACAGTCTGCTGTCCATCACCACACCGAGGTTCCTTGCACTGGGTGACAGCGTGAGTGTGGTATCCCCGAGGGAAATGGAGAGATCCAGATGGGGAGAGGTATTAGCAGGGATGAATATCATTTCAGTTTTACCTGGGTTGAGCTTTAGATGGTGGTTGTCCATCCAGCTCTGGATGTCCCTCAGACAAGATAAGGGCTGAAACCTGCGTATCAGACGGCGGGAATGAGACGAAGAGTTGGGTATCGTCCGCGTAGCAGTGGTAGGATAGCCCATGTGCAGTGATCACAGGGCCAAGGGAGCGAGTGTAAAGAGAAAAAAGAAGTGGGCCAAGGACTGAGCCCTGGGGAACTCCTGTGGCGAGGGGCCGAGGTGTCGATACCGAACCAGCCCAGGCAACCTGGAAGGAGCGACCAGAGAGGTAGGACTCAATCCAGTCCAGGGCTGTGCCACAGATGCCTGTTGCTGACAGGGCAGACAGGAGGATGGAGTGATCCACAGTGTCGAAGGCAGCAGAGAGATCTAGAAGAATGAGGACAGAGGAGAGGGAGGCTGCTCGTGCGGCATGGAGTGACTCACTGACGGAGAGGAGCGCAGTCTCTGTCGAGTGGCCCGATCTGAAGCCAGACTGATGGGGGTCTAGCAGGTTGTTGTTAGAAAAGAAGGAAGAAAGTTGAGTAGAAGCGGCTCGTTCTATAGTTTTAGAAAGGAAAGGAAGAAGAGATACCGGGCGGTAGTTCTGGATGATGGAGGGATCCAGGGTAGGCTTTTTTAGCAGCGGAGTGATGTGGGCCCTCTTGGAGGATGCCGGAAAACAGCCGGAAGACAGGGAGGAGTTGACAAGGGAGGTGACAAATGGGAGAATGTCAGGTGTGATAGTTTGGAGAAGAGAAGAGGGGATAGGGTCAAGGGCACAGGTTGTAGGGTGGTGGCAGAGCAGGAGTTGAGAAACATCAGAGTCTGTAAGGGGGGAGAAAGTGGAAAAGGAAGGAATGGGCCTAGAGGGGGGGAAGGCCACACTGAGGTGGGCGGTGGTTGTAAAGGATCTGCGGATGACTGTGACCTTCTCATCGAAGAAATCAGCAAAGTCATCAGCAGCGAAGGAGGACTGAGTAGGAGGAGGCGGTGCGTTGAGGAGAGAGGAGAAAATGGAGAAAAGTTTCCGGGGGTTAGAAGCGGAGTTCTTTCACCAACTTGAAATGAATTGAATTGAATCAATGCAACCAGGGACCAGAACAACAGATGGTAATTGTTTTAAAATTGCACATCAAAACATATCCAAAGCAACCTGCACAGCGCTGTACATATGAACACATTAATTTCATTGTATTTATTCAGACAAAATACATTTTTAAATTGTGCGGATACCTCTTTTCTTTTGCTCAGATTGCATGTGCTTTAGAAAATTAGGCCAGTTTATAGTCCACTGACAGAGTGTTGCTGTGACCGATGACTTGCAATCGATGGCCAAATGTTGTAGCAGGTCGCAACAGTATTTAGCTTTTACTCGGAGTGTGTTTATTGTTTTTGCGAAGGATAATGACCACAGTCTAGGTTGGGTGAAAACAGACCTTTCATGAACGTTCTGCCATTTCAGTTGAGCAACATTCTGACACTCTATAAACTGGCCTATAGATCAAACAATCAAAACAATAAAAGTGAACATAATTTTACAAAGAATAATTGGGTAATATAGACATGCACAGCCTTTGAAGGCATAATGTCACTGTACAAGTTGTTTTGGAGATTGATCCTGCTGTCGACCACAATGCGCCCAACACCCCGATACCAGCCAATGGTAGTTTGTCAAAAAACTTGAAATATGTCAAATAAAATGTATTTCATTGCACACAAAAACATTGCCACTAAAACACAAATAATGTAAAAAAAAGAATAATAATAATAAAGAAAAAAGTTAACTGAACTGAATTTAAACAATGACAGTTACAGGTACTTCCCAGTAGAGGGAACCCTTAAGCTAGCTTGTCTTCATTTGACAGGAGACCAGGAGCATTTCAGAGATGATGTCACTACTGACAGTTATCTTTCAAACATCAGGTGCTAATCGGCAGTCAGTTTGCACAGTGTATACTTGTTCTCCGTGTCCATGGCGACAGGCACAGCAAAGATGCACCGTAAATTCACTCAATGCCCCCAAGGACCCATGTGTAGGTTACCATTATTGCTCTTAAACAGGATTGGCCTTTTAAGTTGCTTGACAGGGCCCCGGGAGGTTGGTGGTTCAAGCCCCAGTGAGGCCACAGCTGTTGGACGCTTGAGCAAGGCCCTTAACCCCACATTATTGGCCCCAGCTTAGTCTAATCAACCGTAAGCAATTTGAATAAAGGTCTTAGCTAAATAATTGTAATACAACGCGGTAAAGCGACTGAGCAGTGAGGTTACATACTGTCTACATACTGTGAGGTTGAAACAGTCTAGAGTTCAACATGTGCAGAAGATAATTTTATTATGAATTATAATTTGTTGGACAGTACCATAAAAGAAGTACCAGCTGTGATCCTTATCTGAAAGCCAATCAGGGTGCAGCCACTTTAAATAATGATGTTAATTAGAATGTCAATCAGCTGATGACAGGCAAGTGTAGCTTTTAAAAATGAGGAAACCCTATTTGAAATTTAAAAAATACATTTACATTTCAAATGGCATTACAATCCCACAACCTGAGCAATTGAAAAAAATAAAATAAAATATTTGTAATATTGGTGTCTGTCATGGCTAGTCCCTGCATTACAGTTGCAGACCCACTAACTGTATACAGTACATGCACATGTGATTTTAGAAGCACTGTGATGTAACTACAACACTTACAGCAACCACATTTCAAGGCAAAGGTAGAACAATTCTAAATAAACATGTACAAATGCTGGTCCTTTTAAAAACAATCATCAGGGGATTTGGGATTTCTGATCAAGACAGAGGTATAGAGAAATAACCTTGTCCTTCTTAAAGGTGGCAGATTGTTGAAATCGATGTCTTGTTAATCTTATGGGGCAGTACATATTGATCAAGTGCCTGATCCAAGCTACTTGTTTGAATAGACAACAATATAAAATGGCGGAGCCACAGTGTGTTTTACCAGCAAACAAAACAAAAATGCAGAAAAAAAAGGAGAAATATTTATACATATGTGTCATCCTTATTATTTTACCATTCCTAACTCCTGCATAATCTGCATTCTGCATTTCCGTCGTCTGTGGTTTGTGGTGTTTGCCTGGTACCTCTGGGGTCTGCAGATATTCTGACATTGTCCATAAAAAAGACAAACAAAAAAGGGAAATTCATGGAATTCATAATGGCTCCAGTTTTTTTGTTTTTTTTATGTGCTAATAGGAAGCTAGTTATAAACTGCCGTTATTTAATGTGCATGTTTGCGAGAGAACCCTGAACATGAAGTTCATTAGAAATGAAGATATTTTTGAGAAGTCCCAGAAGGCTATCAGAGTGTACTGATGTTCTGCACATCCATGAGATGGTGGGCAGCATGCAGCACTGTGAAAGCTACTCAATAAGACTGAGACGGGTGCGTGGGGGTTGGACCCAAAATGCACGACTCAGAAACGATGGTTAGATAAAGTCCCGTCAAACTAAACAACATGACGAACCTAGACTAACATAATACACGATAAGACAATACTTGACGAAGACAAAATGAATAAACATAAAACATGGCCAGACAGACCTGAAACGTGGCAAAGACTGTGCTGTGAGTTTGACAAAGGCTCACAGCGTGGAAAGATCATTTCCAGGCAGGTTTCACTGTGCACAGGTGACTGCTCAGCTCTGAGGTATAAGCGTCCATTTTGATTTCATGCATCGGAAAAATATTAAACTTTGCCTTTTATTTAAAAATGCATTAAAGCTCATACCTGGAAAGACAGAGTATGTATTACATTTATTTTATTATTATTTCTCAGCCTTATAATGGCTTCCTAGACTTTTATTGGTTCTCGTGTTGGCATATGCCAAAAACTCCAAAGTCAATCAAAAGCCTAGAATCAAGATTACATACTGAAATCTTTCTTATACCTGCACTATGGAAGCAATTCAATACACCTGACTAATCAGAAACAGTTGAGAAGCCAACTGTCCAATTACTTTTAGTCCCTAAAATGGGAGAAATATGTATAAAAATGTGGATTCCTATACGGATCAGCCAATATGGATGTAAATGCCAAAACACCTTTTAGTCATATTCATAAGAAATACATACATGCACTGTATGAGAAAAAAGTAGTAGAGGCATTTCTTTAAATAAATGATTTACAATTGTTTTAAAAGTATGCGGCTTGGTTCAATATGCAATTACACATTTTACGTCTAGTTAGGCTGTGATTATGGTTGTTTTGAAATGCCCTGTGGAGCCATTTCAGTTTATTTTAATGCACAGTTGTTCCTCTGTCGGGGGTCTTGTTGAAGCAGAAGAACATCGTTTTACAGACAATAACTCTATATACTCACTGAATAGTGAGCGTGGAGCATCTTTCAAAATGGTTGCCAGTTGTAAATTTAGTACTCCATGTATGAACGTCATGGGATTGAATGTTCCAAAGTCCCCATGTACAAGTACTGCAAGATCAATGGCATGCTGGCTTGTGAGTCGAGACCATCATAAGTGTGTTAAATTTGTATTGTAGACAAAACAAATATTTCCAATTATGAATAAACACATTTCAACATCAAAACTTGATTCAGTTTCTTACCATTTGAGCTTTAGCTCGCTCTTTTCCCAATATGGTCACTGAAATCAACTTGTTTGTTGTCATCTTGTTTTCAAACAGTACTGTGGATTGTGCTGCCAGAGAAGAGAAATGCTATACTGAGCTCAGGGAAGTAGTGTCCTCACCGAGGACAGAAGGTCAGAGGGCCTACACTGCGACTGTTGGCATACCTGAATGCTTCATGGTAAAATAGTTCAATTGTCAGGGTGTCAGGAGTCGCACTAGCTACCCCACTTCCCCCCAACACAGCTTCAGGAATCCACCCACCACAAACAACCAGGACGCCAGGATTTGGTAAGCATTCTTTACAATAAAAAAAAAAACAGTTAATGCACGGGCGGCTGCCCCCCTCTGAACCCCCCTCCCGTCTCCACCAACCCCCTGCTCGTGTGATGGCCCCACCCACCGACTGCCCCCGGCCGCGTGAGCGTCAGTGTTACACCGCACACTGGGAAGTACCCCACTCCACTCTGTGCTCGCTCTCAGTCCCTCTCCTGAGCCGGGCCACACAGCACAGGCCAGCCCGCACTCAGCCACTCGGGGGGGTACAACGCACGAGGGAGATGGGGGTCCACGCACTCGCACGCAAACACAAAACCGAAAGTATGGAACGCGACTCAACCCGTGCCACAAATGCCAGGCCTCCTCCAAGTGCCCTCACCTCCTGACACAATCATACCCCATATGGGGCAAAAGTGATTATTAAGTCATCTGGTTAGGACCTGGGACCAGTCCTGTTGCCAGTCTATACAATTTTTCTCATTCTTCTTTGTTATCAACATGCTGGCCAATCCTGAACTAAATGCAGTATATTTATTGTGGTCCAACAAAGGAATAAAAAAACAACATCCTCTTTTTGAATTATATTTTCGAACCGTGTTTTTATCTTTAAACACTTCTGTTCCTTCTGACAGAGTGCATTGGATCTAATCAAACGCCTTTTGATAGAATGCCAAAGGGGCTGGCTATGTTCTCGTATGGAAGACAAAGGTTATTTTCAGCACGCTCAAACTAAGGATAAGGCCGTACAAGCACTGGCACCCGGCTGACATGTTTGTGTCATTTTCCTTCCATACATCTCCATTTGTGGAGGAGAAGTGTTTCCATGGCACTAAATCAAGCTCACTAAATCATAAGATACATGGCATTCAAAAGTGTATCGACACCAAGTTGAGTGCACAAATGAAAGAACGGGGGGGGAGGGGGGATTAATAACGTTCCTCCGGCTTAACGTACAACCGCACGCCCTTTTCTGCATCAGTAAACACACTGCTGTGCATGCACTGATGCTGAGCAGTAAACCTAATTCACACAATGGCTGCTTCAGCATGATGAAGTGATGGGAGTCAGAATAAATTCTAGCTGGTGATGAATGACTGTGGTTTACATGTAAAATGCCACTCGTACTTCTGTTCTGGGGGTCTTTTTGAATATGGTTACTTTGTTGGCGTTAGAGGGGTGGCTTTCAATGATGATCATAGCAATCAATATGACCAAAGTTTCTTCCTTCTCCTAGATATGATATCCTTTTCGGGGAAAGACTGGTCAGCTCAAAGTAAATATAGCTGGTCCAAGACCTGTGACTTAACTCTGCATCCAACTGACCTTCCGATAATTAGAATACCCATAAGTTACAGACACCTAGTTGGTCCCCTGCTATTTGGTATTATCTTTATGGGAATGACCCTAATTTACAGCCTTCTGCACCTCCCCTATCGGAGGAGCATTTCAGAACATTTCAAGACCTCAAATGTCCAAACAGGCACACTGCTGCTAGTGGAAGTAGGGCAGCAGTTGCTTGACTGATCTTTCGTGTCCATGGGTTACTTCTGAGGAATGGCTCTTGTGCCATTTGCTAATCCCTCACAATCTCGAATGCAGGTCAAAATGTTATTGGCAGCACTGTAGACGCCATTAGGGCTATTAGGGTTTTTAGTCTGGACATGGCCATCCGCCGTGGTTGATGGTTTTATGTGTACACTTTTCACGCAACATGACATTACTGTTCTCCTTCAGCTGGAGCTTCACGTCTGGGTGATCAATGATCTCTCACATGGCAACGCAGCTTAGCAACTGTCCCCAGTAGGCTATTATGCCACCCGTTGCCATAGGGACTGCGATGGACAGCCACAATGAGGTCACTGGTGAGGTAAGTGCCTTTGCCAAACTGCGAGTGAACGAGACCATTTGGCTCACCTGTGATATCGCCATGTACATAATGGTTTCCCATCCTTTCTCTTACATACTTCCTCCCATTTATGTAGGGACACACATCAAAACTGCAGGCCTCAATTTGCATTTGCTCGTAATCCGACTGTGCCTCCGCACGGCTCATAAGAGCAGAATAAGTAAGGAAACCAAGGTGAAACTGGTCACAGAATTCTAAGAGGGCGCCCCAAATGTACAAATTCATAATTACAAACTCCCTGCGGAAAGGCATTCATTAAGAATACTGGATAAATATGATAATGATAATTATTAGCGGTTGGCATGAGGACCCAAGGGCTCATCAGACTCCAAGTATGCTGAGAGAAGTAGAAGAAGTAGACACATTTATAAATAAAATACAAATAAAAATAATTAAATACGGCATAAGATACAGTACAGCAGGAAAGGAAATGCACTTCCTACTTATTTCTTGTGGGGATAAAATCATACAATTGTTTTCATAACCAATCATCTTTTCTGATTTTCTTTTTTTATACCTATTTCAATTCAGCACAGGGCAGTTCTTGCCATAATTATATTAAAGGAAACTAGGGATAGATTTGCAAGAGTGCACTCCGGTTCTATCACGATCACTCCTGTCAAACAGAATGGCATTGCTTTGTATTCATGGTTATAATAATACCTTAAAATGCTATTGTCTTTGTTGTCTTGATATTGCCTTGTGAGTCTTTAAAAGCATAGCTTTCTCTTTTTAGTTGTTTAGCAAGGAAGTTCCCAGATTACAGATAGTTTTTTATTAGAATTTCTGATGAATAATTTAATTAAACTGAAATTTGGTTTTGTTTATTTCTGCATTAATGTCTCCTGTAGGGAGGCATTGTTTATAGTTTATTTGTCAGGGACCACGTATAAAAAACATCAATCTTAGTTAATGAGAGGAGATGCTTTGCACCAGATTTTAGCCACTAGCTAATTTTCATCTGCTGTCCCTGGGCAGGGAGATATAAAAAATGCTAATTTCTCATTAGCTCATAGCTCAGAATGAGCTTGGATATGGGCTATTGTGGCCCGTTAGAAGCCCTGACCTTTTACAAATATAATAATGGCCCTACGGTGTGACACAAAGGGGAAGTGGCTTGTCTCCTGGTAACTCCATCCAGCTCTTTATTGCCTCATGTCCTTGCAGGTGCTTAGCAAACACACGGCTGATCTAGCTAAGCGTTCGCCATCATAGCCCCATAACATTTTCACCGCAAACGAAATGGTTCAGAAACGGACAGAAGGGGTTTAGATCGAGGACGAAAGGGGTGATGTTTCTCAGGAACCTCAGACTCTTTCTTTCTGTATCACAGCACTGCCTGCAGGGAGAAAAGCCTTGCTTTCAGGCGAACTGGACAAGAGCAAGTATTGCGGAAGAGTGTTAATCTGAGTAACACGGCACAGCAAAACATCAAACAGAGCAATTCAATTGGTTCGGGAGCACTATAAAAAAAGTGAAGTCCCCACATGGAGGTGTATAAAGGAGCGTAATTTCTTCCCTGCGTTGGGGAGCCCTTGGGCTTTGTTCCCTGAGATAATTATGCCTCCTGCTGGAACACAATTTGCCTGATGTGTTGAAGGCTAGCCGGCTAACCAGCCCTGATGGGGAGGAATAATGAGGTCCCGGGCAGGGGCTTTTCAGTACGCTCACTTCCATAGTTATTTAATAGATCCACATACACAAACTACCTGTTAGGTGTTATATAGACAGTTTCATTGATGTGATGGCAAGTTTCATATATGCGCCAATGGCCAAGTCACGCTTTGGCCCTTCACTCTGTGAAAGGTCCTTTAATATAATGCCATAATCATGCCCGTCCCATTTAAAGTGACAGTATCATAAAAATGGGTAGAATGTAACATCATATCAAGAGTGAGGGCTAGGGTTTAGAACCCACAGCAAATTGGCAGTCGACAAGCCTGAAAGGAAACATACTTACACATCCATGCACACGTGTAAACACACACAAATACGCAAGAACAGGCTGTAGTTTACATGCTCAAAAAACAATAGTTTTTGATGCCTGCTTATTTGGAGACTAGTAGTTTCCTGCCTTTCAGCCAACACAAAGAAAGATAAATCAAAAGTGATCCAAAAGTATGGATTTTGTTCACCGATAAAGCTAGAGAGAACATTTATTCATGTTAAATAAGCCCAGAAATAAGAGCTTGAGCAAGTATGTTTCTTAATGATGTACCAAAGAATTTTAGTATGCATATTGTTTGGTCTATGCCTCCGACTGTTTTTTTTGTTATTTATCTGCATCATAATGACTAGATACTGAAAGCTTTCTTTTGCCTTTACCAAGGAAGCGATTGAATACACTTGACTAAAACAGCTGAGAGACAAACTGTCCAATTAGTATTAGTCCCCTAAAATGGGGAGATTATGTATAAAAATGGATGCCATTCCTTCACAGATAGCCAAACATGGATGTAAATACCCTCAAATTAATGGTGAAAGTCAGCATTTTTACCTCATATTCATTGTTTCAAATCCAATGTGCTGGAGTCAGAGCCAAAAGAACTGAAATTGTACTGCTGTCCAAATACTTTCGGGCTGCACTGTATTTTGAGGACGCAGCAGTTAGGGGGCGGTTTTGGACAGCCCGTATTTTCCAGCAGGAATTTCCTGCTGTAGAAACAGTTCATTGATTGGTTCTGTGTGGGAAAATCTGGCCTTGAATCTTATAACTGCAGTTTTAAAGACATCAGACATTAGAAATCAGTCCTCTAAATACAAACAGAATACTTGAAACTACAGTATTAGCCAGTAATTTCTGCAAACAGCCAATTAATAACCCCAAGGCAAGTTGTCCTTATCTTTTATCTGTTAATGTACAAGAAATGTTAATTGACTAATCCTGACAATGCAGTTACTGCAGGCAACCATTTGTGCTGGATGTGGATTCCCCTCCCTGAGCGGGTTTCAGAAACGTTTGTGTGAAACAATTCACAATGGCCACCTGGCACTGCACGCTCTCAATTAAACAAACAATTATTGCATGGAATTTACTGTGCCTAGGGAATACAATATCATTTCACATTTCCATTTCAATGATCTGTCAATCTATGTTATTATGTAACAGGTTGTGAATTGGTTAAATAAAGATAAAAATACTACTAATCTTGATTTACGGTTTGTACAATCAGGTCCAGATTGGTTTGCACCCTTGATAAAATATGCAGAAAAACACCAGAGAAATATGCTACGTACCAGCACAGTTTGTGGACAAGCTCTGCTGACTGAGTGACAAAAGATACAGCAAGCGATCCCAAAAAGGACACATGGGCATGTTGGAAATAACACTTATTGCTAAATATGTCCTGGACTAAATTTTGTTTTGTATGGAGAATCTCAATTCAAAGTTGAATGTAGTCTCAGACTAGGCTTAATCTATGTTTGTGAAATTGGCGAAGTATGGAGCAAGATTGTGAATTAGGCTCTTTAATTAAGAGAATTAGGCTCCTTAAGCAATCTGCCCAGTGGTGAATAGGCAAACAGGTTGTTGGAAGTACAGTAGACATATACAGGGCTGTAGCAGTTGTCAAAGAATTGTGCTGATACACCTTGATGGAGAGCAGGCTGCTGTTAGCGTTAGGGCTGATCAATATAATTTCCTGTCTTTTGAGGCTTTCGGCAAATGCAAACATTTCACTTCAAACATTATTTTTTGTGATTAATATATTACTGAGTATCATCATCATAACAGTGGGAATATATGGTTTGCGGATAATAATGTCTAATGGGAGCATGTATAGAGACGCCGTCAATAATTGGACTCTTATATCTCCCCAGTATGCGATTTAAAATTATGTTACAGCAGGGGATTGTTTTATGAGTACCACAAATCCTTTTCTGCGAAAGCTGCTTTGTTTATCGCACAGTTCAATGTACGCGTTGATACCGAGCTGCTGATTCGCCATTGCGGTGGTCACAAATCTCTCGCCTACGTTGAATGTAGCACAATCGGGCACACTGGCGAATTTTGTCTCGTATCTGGTACCGATGAAGCGGGTCCATCATTGCCCTTCATTGAAATTGTTACAATGGGATGAGTGATTACAATAATTCACCTTCCGCCCACATATGCCGGTCTTGTAATGCTGCTAGTTAAAATCTCATTAAACCTACATAACCGGAACCTATAATGCACAGTGCAGCTCGCAACGGCAGCCGGTTAACGCACCAAGGTTCGATTTAAATGGACCAATGAGGCAGGTGTGAAAGCACCCTTAGACTCACTTTTGGATGCAGAAGTTGTCCTCAAAATATTTAGCCAATTGGCAAAAGCACTATGCTGAATTTTCTTAAATAACGTGCATCTCCCATTCGTTCTATACCTATTAGGTCCTTTTGATTGATTTCTCATCGAAGGATCCGTGAACCACCGGACCGGCTACTTCCACTGAGTTTCCGGGTGTTAATGTAGACAGAGTTATGGAACAAGCTTCTCTTTGCCTTGATAAAGTAGACTACTACAGGCCTAATTCTGGTTACCTCTGGAAGATAACCCTTTGGGGTTTGTTTTCCAAGAGTTACTGTAATTCGAAGTTAGAGAAGCTCAAACACAGTGACATTTGAAGCTTTGTGTCCTCACAGAAAATATTTTCTGTTTTGACTGGATACAGATTATTGTAGCGGTGACTGGTGTGCTTAGAAACACAGTGGAGCCAAGTCACAAAACTGGAGAAATCCCCTTTCCAATTTGAGAACAATATCTCCAAAAATGAGTATTATCATCTATGTCTAGGCAGTTTTCCAAAAAGTACATTTGGAGGCTCCAAAAGGACACATTGAAGCTGATAAATTATATTATGGGTCTTATGAGGTGTAAAATACAGCATTTTGCTGACTAAACTATACAACACTTTTTATCCTGAAACTTTCCCCCTACCTGTCTGTTTCAACCTCCCTGCAGCTCTCCTCAGACAGCAACAGGTCGAGAAGATCATAAAAAATAAATGCAATAATCTCAATAATACCATCTTATATACTAATATATTTGCTGAGGTCCATTGATTGACGTTTTTGTCAAATACCCAACCTGCATCAACAAGTCAAAGACATTCCTCACTTTTCTTACACAGGGATGGGGGTAACGCATTTTCCCTGTAACTACGTTACCGATACTGGTCAGAGATGCTCGTGCTTGGGCTCATCGTGTTCTAGAAAGCCGATAGAAAACATGTTACAAAATAAGGAACCCTTAAAGAAATGGAATCTTAAAATAAGTTATACAGATAGAACCGTGGGTTTTAACGCTTTCAAACGGTATATCCTGTTACCATTGTGATTGAAAATTTCACCATGAAAAAAAAGCAATGAATGCAAAAAGAAACCCCTCACTGTCCCAGTCCGGGTGTTGTCCCGAAAAGTGAATTTTTAGAACAACAAGTAAACACAGAAATCCAGGAATTATGGCAGTTTGCCAGGGGTGTGAGGTCTGTTCCTGAAGGCCAATCCACAGAAACAGAATCCCACAGACACAGAATGTCAGTGATGGCGCAACACATAATCAGGAGGCATGTGAGAGATACACCACTAGGGGTCACTGTGTGGTAGCTTTGGCCAGGACCAGTCATTGGTTGGAACTGGAGCCACGCAGACAAAAAAAGCATGTGTATTGTTAGCCCAGATCCATCAGTCAAAAGTGACAGGTCCAGAGCCTGCAGAGCTTCGAAATGGAACTCTGAGATTAGACAACGGGGATGTCCCCCAAGCCTAGGATGCCTGTGTCCGAATACAAGGCATCATATTAAAAGCCACAGAGTCCTAGCTTTGACATACAATTACCGCTTAACTATGGGGGTCCTAAACTCTGGGGGTCCTATGGGGGTCCACAACCAGGGTCTGCTGATTTTAGTCTTCGCCTTGAAATCAGCAACAAATTCAGACACAATAATTCAGATGGGGTTAACATTTAAGCAACAGGTTTAATTGATCAACTACATTCTGAGCAACAACAAAAATACAAAATGGCAGACTCAAAATGGTAGATCTCCAGATCTCCAAACAGGGTTGGAGACCCCTGAATTTGCATGCCTACCTACATCTGGAAACTGAAACGTATGCCTTTATGGAGAAAATGATTTTTTGGAATGTAACTACCCATAATGTTCAGAAGATACCTCTGTGCCTTCCTACAAAATGCAGCCTTACATCCAACTGACAGGTTCATCTCGTCTTGTGAACCTGTTCAAGGTGCCTTTCAAAACCATACCCCTTTTAGGGGCCAAGATGGAGGCTGGGCAGGGACTTTGGGTGACGCTGGATTCCAAAGGACAATTTGTTTGAGTGCCTGCACAGGGAAACTTCTGGATGACAGTCTGGTTTCGCCAGGTGCTGGTCAGCAAAGACAACGCAGCGCCGACAGTCTCAATTTCTGGCTGCAGTCCAGGGCAGTGATCGCACCAAGGATCGTATTCCCGCAACGTAAGTAATAGCTTCACACAATACACTCACAGGCTAATGGCCGATACGCCTTTCATTGCTTGCCCTGAACGGCTCATTCCCACTTTGTCTAATTACCCAATTAAAGCTTATTTTGCAGTTATGTCTAATGGCGCCATTTGCAGTTCTGCAGGCACACAAAGCCGGTCAGATTGCGTTGCGCACTCGTTGAGTTAATGCTGTGTTCTTTCTATTTATCAACTGTGAAATCAAAACTGCTCTTTGTGTTTTCCCCACAGTGTAAAACCCCACAGCTAACCCAATGACGGAATTTAGCGGGGGCCGAAGGGTATTTTGCGTGCTTGTCCTTCTGGCATTGCTGGGAGAACATTAGTTGGGTTAATTATTATCCTCCGTACAAGAACAGAGCACAATTATGTTTAAGAATATACTGGGTCCGTTGCCATGGGTCGGATATGGATTGACCTGCCCCATATCCCGCTTATAGCTGGCCAGAAACGGATCAGTACAATTCTTAATATTCTCCGGGGCCGTATTGTACGCTTAGTGGTTACAATAGTTTTACTCGTTTATCTGACTCCATTTAAAATATAATTTAGAAATTTGGGTTTGCAATTTACGCGGACCTCGGGAGTGATTACATTCAACTTGTACCTGCGCCACCATTACTCAATAGATGCTCCCGGGATTAGCATTACTGCTGAAATCTCAGTTCGGTGGAGAACTCAGAGGCTGCGGGTCCAGTCAACACAATACATGCAAACCTGCCATGATAGTTGCGAGCCCAGGTTGGCGTAGCATTAACTGGGCTCCTTAGAGCTAATTTGGCAGGAACCAGCGCCGACAGGTAGGTTACTAGCTTTAGAATATCACAATCAAGTATAAAATACACAAATTAAGAATAGAAATAGAGTAAATAATCATACCTAGCCTGCTTGGACTACACACAAACACAGAGTATAGAATATGCCGTATGGAAAGTCGAATACGATCTTCCTGATACTTACATACACGTACAATATGCTGTGTGGGAAGTCGAATACGATCTTCCACTGCTACACATACATACATACATACATACATACATACATACATACACAAGACATGTTGTGTGGGAAGTCGAATACGATCTTCCCAGATTGGTCTGTCTTCCTTGCTTTTATGCCAAATCATACGTTTGGAACCAGGCGGCAGTGCCATAAATCAACCCGGAGGGGTGGTCAAATCTGGAATTTAGACCCCCACCGTTGGGGGTTGTTGAGTAGGGAAAATGAGATGATTACCAGGAGAGGACGTGTAGGTTTTCCCTTGGGATACTGAAACTATAGTTTATTAAATTCCATTTGGTATGAAATGTATCTCATCCGATTCCTTGATTTTATCAGATCACATCCATACCAAACAGATTACCCTTATGTTTTATTATGTTGCAGTTATCATGAAACTTCCCTCCTGATTATCCATTTTACATGCAATTCCTGTTACCATTACATAAGACTTAATGCAATAATACAAGGATCACATGGGCAATGTTTTCAAGGTGTTACCGGGTCTATTTACTATAATAGCAGTTTTGAATATTTAATCCAAGAGATAACTGCATTATGCTGTAAATATGTCTTTGTGCCTCTCATGGTAATATACCTTTTGGATAAACCTGATTTGGGTGAATGAAAGGAAAGGAGACATCCCAGACTGTTTGGTTTCTTCTCCTTATCTCCAGGCCTTAGTTCTTGACCCTAAAAGTGAGTCACCCATCTATAATTTACAGCCAGGCCCACCAGGCAGGGGGCTAAAACACATGGCTTCTACAGAGACAGCTTTTGCCCAGTTTCCCCTCGGCTCCTGAATGGTTATGATATCAACGGTAGACTGTTACAAAAACTAGACCATTACACCAGTCGCACTGAACCAATCGGAATAACACCAAACATCACTATATTCTGACCTGGGATTATCATGAAACATCTTTATACCATCTCCAATATTCCTGTTCTGGAATGTGAGAAAAGGGAGCCCCCAGGGCCCAAGAAGGCGCCTCTAAGAATCCTTCTCTAGCTCTCCCCCACAGACATGTGTGCCAACGGTGGGGGCTAACAATGTATGCTCCAGGAGGGGGAAGTCAGCAAGCTGACCAGCGCATGAGACCAAATGTTACTTATGACTGGCTTACAACAGTGTAAACTGCTCTTTGTGTTTTCCCCACAGTGTAAACTGCTCTTTGTGTTTTCCCCACAGTGTAAACTGCTCTTTGTGTTTTCCCCACAGTGTAAACTGCTCTTTGTGTTTTCCCCACAGTGTAAACTGCTCTTTGTGTTTTCCCCACAGTGTAAACTGCTCTTTGTGTTTTCCCCACAGTGTAAACTGCTCTTTGTGTTTTCCCCACAGTGTAAACTGCTCTTTGTGTTTTCCCCACAGTGTAAACTGCTCTTTGAATTTCCCCACAGTGTAAACTGCTCTTTGTGTTTTCCCCACAGTGTAAACTGCTCTTTGTGTTTTCCCCACAGTGTAAACTGCTCTTTGAATTTCCCCACAGTGTAAACTGCTCTTTGTGTTTTCCCCACAGAGTAAAAATGTCTTGAGTTTGATGCATTTTCAAGTATTTAAATTAGTTAATGTTCATGTTCTTTAATTAGCTTCATTTGAATCTTGTGATAGCAAGCATTAACCCTTCTATTATGTTCAGAGTTTATGAACGCTTTTATGTTCATATACTCAAAATTATTGCCGAAAATGTGTTTTACACTTTGTGTGTCGCCTTCTTCTTGTCTCCCAAATGACGAGCCTTTTATTCATAAATATGAAAAATCTGTGAGAAACATCTCATTTTAGAGCCTGAGGTACAGGAAGTGAAAGTTGCACCTGTATGGAAAAGTGCCACCAGAATCGTCCACAAAGAAATATGAGATAGAAGTACAAATTGTTGTATATTTTCGGACATTTTATACAGTTAAGAAAGGGTCAAAATAAGTCATACAACACATGCAAAATTGGTACAGGACTTCTGTACCACCAATAATTTTGGCACCTGCAGTTTTCAGAAAAAAATAGATTACTAAATAAAACATATTGAATCATGTAAATGTATTAAAATAAAAGTATATTGTTTTCCCATATGGTTGAACATAAAATATAGATCATTATCCATATTGTTTATTATATGCAGTCTCTTTTCTCCATTTTTATTCGGGGTGCCAATAATTCTGGACCCCACTGTATGTGCAAGGGGAAAATAATTGATAATTAGAAAATGACATGCTCAGAGAAGATGAGGGAATAAATGATAATTTTTTATGAATTGAACATTACTGTGTTTTGTACAGGTGATTACAGAAAGCTGCTACCAAGCACATCCCCGCTATGAGCATGATTCTGCTAAATGAATTGCAGCTGCCTGGAAATGAAGATATTCCCAAGGAGAGAGGCAGATCAGGCCAGTGCCAGGAACAACTGGAGCATCTCGGCATCTCGCTCGCCTCATTCTGCCACCACTGAGCTCTGAGGAGTTCGGTCTCTTCCTGGATTCGGGGACGTTCTAGTCTATCACAGAGCACAGAACGACAAAATTAGTAAACAAACTTACAAATCAACCGGTCAAATGTGTCACGTGTTTCATGGTTTAGTTTGAATTTGTCTGAGGAATCTCTCTTGGATTGAAAATGCAATTAAAATTTTACAAGGGGATGGAAGTCAAGAGAAACTTGAGACATTTCCATTACTACAGGCCATATAGTAAACAGTATTGTTTTCCAAAAGCCAAAGCATTGTAGGTTTGTCACCCAAACCACAGGAGATGCTGAAGGTCTTTACAAATAATGAGTAGAATATGCTTCACAGATATGTTTTCAAGACTGAGAGCCAATACAACTGTCAAACAAATGTGGCCTATTGGAAAGCCAATTGAAGAAGAATTCAAGAAATGTCAACGCAGTGAAACTGGTGTTTGTAACACACGTAGCCTGCTGCACTGCTTCTACAGCTGTGCACAGTATGATCTGCTTGGTCATATTCTACACTGCAGCTCAGGGAAGAAAGCAGGGAAGTGTGAAGTGTGGGCCAGTAGTGTACCTGACTGGACTCAGAGCATGTGCGAGTTAGCATGCAGCGTAGGCCAGCACTGTGAGACACTGACTGAAGGTTGAGCGATCTTCCTGTGATTGCTGCTGGGGTGGGGGGTGGGGGGGGGGGGACTTGGAGAGGGCGAGTCCCCTGTGTTAGTTATTGCAGGCGAGATGAAGCTCTCAGCGGGTGTTTCAGAGATAATGGAACAGTAAAGTACTGGAGGGCAGCGTGGGGTTGTGGGAGCCGTTTGAACCCCAGGGCCGCGTCCTCACCTGCAGGCTTCTCTGGAGAGCGCATGAGGACAGGGCTGGATCCCTGCCGGGGGTCCCGCCAGCAGGGCGGTGATTCTCAGAGGAGAACGTGTGGATCTGCATTTGAGTGTCTGGAAGGGGAAACACCAGGGATGGTGTGTGTGTGTGGCTTTGGCACCAGGGAACAGTGTGTGCGCAAAGTCTACGGACGCAACCAAACATGCAAAATTAGCAGATATATCACTTTCTATCCTCCATCTCTTTATTTCCCGGTTCCTTCCCATCCCTCTCATTTCTATACCCCCCCTCTCTTTCTCTCTTTCACCCCACTCCAGTCTCTTCACATCCCCTGGGATGGCTTCGGTTGGCTTGATAAATCCTTTTTTGTATTGCCTCATTTATTTATTCTTTGTTTTTGAGCTATTGGCTGCGGCCATTTTCCTGAGGAAAAATGCAGTGATTTTTCAGAGACGAGAGCGCTGGGGGGGGGGGGGGGGTTGTTTTGTTGTTAGTTTTTTTTTCCCACTCTGACAAGCGGTAACGCACTGATAGGCGATGACAGGAGCCCATACACACACGGCTCCTGACGCTTCCCCGCTCTGATCTCAGAGCCTCTGATCTCGAGTGTGTCTCATTCAGCTGCTGGGCGGCACGGGTACGCTCAGACCGTGCCTATCCCCATCAAGTGCAGAATAAATTGCTGGAAGCCCATGAGCGGGCAGTAAACCAAATCCCGCCAGCACTACATCAGGACCCTGCCTCTCACCTTTGAAGAATTTCATTCACCGCTGGAGAAGATGACTGCCACAATATGCTCTCACCTTTTCTGAACAAATCTAGTCAATGTTTTGCTTTCAAATACTTTTCTGCGCTCGATTGATGTCGCCTGATGCAATTCAGCCAACCAAGACCTGATGCAATTTAGCCAACCAAGGCCTGATGCAATTCAGCCAACCAGGGTTTGAGAGTATTTTACAGAAAGTTCAATGGCCCCAAAGAGGGGGTCCCTCTTGCTGTACAATTTCTTTAGCCTGTGGACCGACTTCACTTCTGAGGCCAGTGCCTAGGTCAATGGCAACAGCAGGAGCACATCTAATCTAACATGTGTGTCTTTGAGTATGGGAGCAAAGGGAGCCTTTCAGGTTCTAGTCAATGTGCGGTAGCAGTAAAAAAGGTCAACAGGATGTTAGGATACATAGCCAGGAGTATTGAGTATTGAGAAAAGTCCAATAAAGTTCTATAATTCATTTAATTATTGTATATTGACCTTATACAATAGCTAGCTATCAAGCTAGTGTTAGTGATCAGACATATGCTTTATATGTTTACTTCCATTTATTTGTATGTTATGACTGAACAAAACACTGAAAAACATACCAAACACTGAAAAACTTCTCATTTAATTATTTGGAAAAGGTGCATTGCTTGGCGTGGTCAGCTCTCGCAGTTACGGGCACAAATCTCTCTCGCCTCAAGACTGGCATCAGATTTCAGGACTATGGCGAAGGGGAAGCATTGTATGTAATTTTGGCTCATTTTAAATATTGCTTGGCTTGGCTAAATTACCTCTGAGACCAGCCCAGTGCTTCACGAAACACAGGATTCAGATTTTATTTTTCCTTTCATCGAAAAGGAAGCGGAGGTGCAGTACATATCCAGGGGAACACTTCCGCTGTGGATATGTACAGTTGCGATCCGACGAGGGTCCGAAAGTCCAAGGTGCGGAGACTCAGGGGAAGTTTTCGCCGGGAATTAGCGGAATAATAAGCGCGACGGAGGCCTCGCTGATGATGGATGGCGGTCGCAGTGCGGTCCCGGCGTCTCCCTCGCCAGGGAAGAGAACGACTCTCTCTCGCTCGCCCGGGTCTGGCCCCGGCATTGATCTCCGGCAGCCAGGGCCTCAGCAGGAGTCTATTATATTTCAGATTACTTTTAAACCCCTTTCATTCTGTTCTCCTGGCTCGTAAAGAGCCTCGGCACAGAGAGATAATTGCATCGGCGCGGCCCATCTGAGGCACGCGAGGGCCCGCGTCGCCGCCCTGGGACTGAGACGCACGGACCGGGCCGCTCTCCATTTATCTTCCTCTCCATCTGTCCGTTTGTCCTCCAGCCTCTCATCCTTCTTTCGTTCCGCCATCTTCTCATCGGCCGCTTCCCTCTCCTTTTTGCCCCTTTTCCCCCGCTACACCGCAACACTTCTCCTCCCGCCTGTGGAATGTCTCCACGTTCCGTCCTGTATGTTAACGGACAAAGTCCCCCCAAAAAAAGAAAGCGTCTTATGTGGAAGCTTTTTCAATTAACTTCATATTATTTTATCAGTTCAATAATATTTTGGTTGTTTGAGGTTTGAATCCCCTGAATCCTACTAGAGCGCCATTTTGAAAAGCAGTGTATTGCAGGGCTCAGCACCATTGCCTTCCATGATGGACACATTATTCATTTCTTTATGGTTTTTATGTTCAGTTTTTATGGTTTTGGATAAATAACGACGGACATGTTACCACATGGCTGACCCCTGAGTGTGTTGGAAAACACTCTATTAAATATACTGTAATTACAGCCACCCCTCCCTCAGCAAAGTACAAACAATGCCTTCATGGTACGCAGTTCAAGATCAAATACACTTACGGTAGAGCTCAGTTGAACCCCACCGGCCCCCTGGCGTTCCCTTGATCAGCGGGGGACTCCGAAGGTCAGGGGTCAGGATTGAAAGGAGAGGATATGTTGCCGTAGCAGCGGCAGATTTCCCAGGATGCCTCTGTGCCCCCAGCGAAGTGAGCACGGGGCCCGAGCCCTCCACGTGCCGGCAGAGACGGCTCCTCTCTCTCAACGGGACCCGTTACCGCAGGCCGCCAGCACGGCTGGCAGGTTTACTCTCCCCCGGGGCCACAGCTGCCAGCTGTTTGCATGTCTTCTCTACCTTTCTTTCATCATTCTTTTACTTTATTTTATTAGAGATTAGAGATCAATTTCAAGTGGAACCCTGGTGTAGAATCCCTAGGCCAGTTTGAAAATTGAGCTGGTCAAGCTGGTCATAAGCTGGTCTAGTTGGGTATGAGCTGGTCAACCAGCATTGCCAAGCTGCTCATAAAGCTGGTCTAGCTGGGTATGAGCTGGTATGAGCTTGTGCTGGTAGCTTGTCTGAGCTGGTAGTTAGTCAACACACCCACACACACACACACGGATGTACACAAACACATACACACACACACACACACACTGCAGATCTGTCCCAGGCTTGTCCATTCACAGATAGATCTGTGGGTGAAAACAGACGTTGCGCACAAATGAATGGCTAACGGATGATGTCTTACCACAGGCATGAATGTCAGTGGTGTGGCCGTGTGCGGTGATTAACGAGCCCGGCAACGTGCCCCACCATAAGAATGCTCCACTAAATGAGCGTATGAATAATCCATACACACCTCTCCCCCTTTGATTGGTCCCTTTTACTTATCCCCATTGATCTGCTGCTCGTTTTGCAACTCAGCAGGTTCTTCGGCCAAAATAGTTTTGGTCGATTCCCGGCCGCCACAGATGCGGGCCAATTGATTTCACACCAAGGTCAAATTCCCCTGTCGATTATTGATCGGGAGGCGAGGATCAATTAATCATAATGGATTTCTGGGTTTTTGACAAAAGGCCTGTGTGTTTCTTCCCCAGCCAGCAAGACTGATAATATGCACTTTGCCATGCTTCCTCCACTGTGTGTGACATATGGCCTGTTCAGTCACAGCACTGTCAAAACACATTATTTTATATTCATGCTTTAATACCATATTCCATATATAAAAAAAATAAACAAGTTACTTAAAATATTCACATATGTGTTCATGAAAATCCTTTACTGCTGTATCAATATGGCATTAATCACACCTCCTTGTACAAATCTGATTTGACCTCTGACCCTATGAATAATGTGTCCTGTGTAAAAGTGATTAGTGAAGGATAATGAGAATCAGGACAGTGTTTATCAAGGATACAATGTAGTCATATGCATGTCGCCTCTGCATTAAGTCAAAGCCAGGTGTCCAGGTTCTGAGTAACATTTTGTCATCTGTCCGCTACTGGAATTTCCTTCATTCCTTCTCATCTTTCAGCTACTGGGACTGTTCCTGAATGCATCCATTCTCATCTGTCAGCTACAGGGACTTTCCTTCTAAGAAGCAGGTGTCCAGGTTCTCCGTAACACCTTCCACTGCTGGAATTTGTCATTAGTTCATCCATTATCATCTGTCAGGTACAGGGACTTATCCTCTGTGCATCCCTCCTCATCTGTCAGGCACAGGGACTCATCCTCTGTGCATCCCTCCTCATCTGTCAGCTACAGGGACTCATCCTCTGTGCATCCATTCTCATCTGTCAGCTACAGTGACTTTTTTGTCTACGCATTCATTCTCATGTTAGCTACAGGGACTGTACTTTGATGTATCTGTTAGCATCTATGAGCTACCGGCACTTTTCCCCAATGCATCCTCCATCAGCAGGAGAACATTAAGCAACATTTCAGTGAAAATGTCCTTTTGGGAGAGGTTTCAAGGATAATGAAATGTCAACTTTCTTTGGATGTACTTGAATAGCAAAGAAGATTTTAGTTTCCAAATGCATTGCAATGCAGGATTTGAATCCTCAAAGTAGTGTAAGGTTTTATCTTCTTGAACCCCCCCTTGAGCAAGGTTATAACATCACCCTGGCAAAATTTGATTTCAGAAACGCAACTGACATTTTCTGACAGCTTGAGACGAACGCAGGTCGACGGTGAAGGAGCGAATCACTTTGCCGTCGCCATTTTTCCGGGGAGTTCGGGTGAGGCTCGATTCGAATCTGAATTCTTGGAATGAAGGGCAAAGGGTGAATTGATTTGAGAGGATCCTCTGTTATTTGATGAAAGACACGGCAGAGACTGGTGAGTGGCAAATCACTGCGTTTGACGGCACAGGTGGGAGGGGAGGGGGGTTAAGGGGAGTGACATTGATTTCTAGTTGTGGAAGGGAGGAGGGGGAAAGCTTGCTTCCGAGTGTCTCTGTGTCCTTCATTTGACCTTCAGGCCCGCATCGTTCTTGGTCCCTGTAATTTCCGTGACATTCTGCCTTCCCCCTCTTCATTCACACGAGCTGTCATTATTTCCAATTACGACAGTGCACACACCACGCTCAGAGAAGGAAGGTTTACACTCATCACTCTCTTTCAACTGGTCTTGTGTTGTGCCATTAAAAAAAAAAAATCCCACTGGCAAGACTCGGGAAATTTTTCTTTTGGAGGGCATAGCAACAAAGGTTATAAAGGATATATGACGTGATTTTGCTGTCAACTCCAGTGCATACACACACGCATACTCCCACGCATACACACACACAGACACCATCCCTGCATTCGGTCTTCCCTATGACGGATCGTTGGTAAACACAGTGCACAAGTCAGGAGTAGGACGCACACAGTGATTTGTAAATTTGACATTACTCTAGTCATGGAGGCAAGACACAAAAAATGGAATTGGCATCAGCACAACACACACACACACACACACACACACATAAAATCCATAGTCCATGAATCAGCCCAGGTTTAAAGTAGTGGGTTAGGATAAGGAAATGAGGTAAGGAGTTAGGGGAGGGGGGTATTTGATGGTGGTGAACATGATCTCCTCACTCTTTGTTATTGTACGGTGTCTAACAGGCATTATTTCACACCAAACTATATGCGGCATTGCAGTTATTGAAATGCAAATCCAGAAATAATTAAGAGATTGCAAACCTCAACAGATTTTCAATATGGAAGCCTGGCATGCGAATACCACCTTGCACTTTGAAACATAATGACATTATCTACACGGTATCCTCTTCTGCCCGTACCGCAGACGAAATGAAATGCAGGAGAGGACGGTGATTTACGCGAATAAAGAAGAACGCTCTCTGCTGCTTGTGCGTGTGCGCTGTGGCCCGGCGGCTTGCGTCTTATTATCTTCCCGAGCTGTTTGCTCCCGGGTCATCTGTGTGGAACTGATAAATTAGTGTGCGCGAGCGCGTGTGGGTGCATGTGTGTAAATGTGTGTTGTGGGATTACCCGGCTATAGAGGACATACATCTGCCAAATCTCTTTGGGAAATTAAAGAACATCCATCGGCCCGGCGATCCGCTCGGCCGTTTGATCCTCCCGCGGGATTGGCCTGTGCGAGGAGGGGACACACACACACACACACTCACGGACACACACACACTCACACACTCACGGACACAACCTGCCACCTGTGCTTTGTTTGCTTTCCCTGAGCGAGCCAAGGATTTATCACTGTGCACACACACACACACACACTCACGCTCACACACACATACACACACACACACTCATACACTCACTCACACTCACTCACACACTCTCACACACACTCACACACACACACACACTCACACACACATACACACCCACACACACTCACACTCACACACTCACACACACGCAGACACATACACACAGACATACACACCCACTCACACACTCACACACACACACTCACACACACATACACACCCACACACATACACACACACACTCACACACTCACACACACACAGACACATACACACAAACATACACACCCACTCACACACTCACACACTCACACACTCACAGACACATACACACAGACATACACATACACACACACACATGTGCACGCACACAAACACACACATGCTTGTGCACCAACACACACACACGCTCTCACACACACACACTCACACACACGCTCTCACACACACACAAACACACACGTACAATTCACTGAATATGGATATCGCAAATGAAAGCTGACAGTCTGCAGTCATTTTCATTATTTCATTTCAAACTCAATGCGCTGGAGTACAGAGTTCCAGTGACTAAACTTGCTTCACTGTACAAATACTTATGGACTGCACTGTGTACGCACATCCACTTGCACTATACACAGATACACACTGATGTACACATGCACAACATGCACATGCATGCTTAAAAGCAGACACACACACACACACACACACACACACACACACACCACAGCACGACAACAACCACAGCATGTATCAGTTATCCTTAGAAAAACATTCTCTCAGAGGTCTCAAATTATCACAATACTGCACCCTCATAAAAGCAAAGTTCTAATAGATTGGTAAACTGGTTTACTCCAGAATATGTGGTATCAGGGGTGCTGTGGTAGCTGGTCTGCGTATTCGTTGAATTTAAATACTCTAAATAGCCACTAGTCTACATTTATAAAGGTCGACAAACAGATATGCAAAAGTCATGGTTTCGCAATACCATGACAAAACAATTAATAATTGGTTAATAATTAGCAAAATATTAGAGACGTTATGCTGGAATTTTATGGAGTTATGATTACTCACTTAGTTAAGGCCCACCAACTATAAACCACTGTGGGAAACACTGAATATGCGAGATGCTGTGTTTTTTTGTTTTGTTTGAGGGAATATTATTTTATGGAAAGAACAAATCCGGCACGTGCCAGAGAACTTTAAACCCTGATGTACAATATCAAAATCCTGTCAAACTGCCCTATAAACAACATACTGTATTTACGTAAGACACGACCTCATTTTTGTAAAAAAGAAAAAAATGTCAGTTAGAAGCGTATAATCCTGAGGTCCGGAGGTCCACCTGGCCGTTGCAGAAGTGAGAAGCTACGGCATTCCAGTGACCAGCCGCGAGTGGAGCTAAGCCTGCCTCTCTTCCTCGGCCTCTTCAATCAATCTAACAGCACACATTCCTCAGAGCACGGAGCGGACCGATGCGGCAAGACAGGGCCGTTCGCAGTTCCTTTATTATTTTCCGTCTCCACCAGCGACCGCTTAAGTTATGCATAATGAATAATTCAAGATATCCATCTGTAATTTATAGTAGATTGTGATAATAATTGGGGGAATGTGAGAGACTTTCACCGTGATTGTAACTGATGGGAGAGGAGGGACAATTATTTTTTATCGCATATCTTGCTACATTCCTCTTTTCATTATTCAAATACTCCGCTGCCACAGGCAGCCCCCCCACCCCCCCCCCCCCCCCTCCGCTTCCTAATTCATTTGTGCAATCTTCCACTGATTTCTGGGTGTCAGAGACAACAGGAGTGAAGGTGAAATAAATGGGGCTTTGATTGTGGACAGGCTGTGAGATCCAGCACAAAGGGACTGCACTGGTCATTACTAGCAAAGACCTCACCTCTTCACCCAGAGACAGAGAGAAAATGAGAGAGAGAGAGAGAGAGAGAGAGAGAGAACAGAAGGGGGGGGGGTTACATTACATTTACATGTATTGCTGCAGTAGAACATTTGGTGCATGGCACGTTTCGGAGAGAGTATATCTTCTAAGAGCGGGCCATTTTTTTTTGCTGTGGCTTGGGCATCAGTTCAGACTGCCCAGACAGGGAAGGAGAGGGAAAACGTGTCACTGTCATCCTCCGCGGTGATTCCAAACAGCTTCTTTCTATTCCATACGTCTCTCCTATCATGCGTTCCTCCAGCGTTCCCCCAATGCTTTTTTCCAGCTTAGACGACTGGGTCAAACTATGACCTTCCCCTGTGGCTGATGTGCTCCATTTGTGGAAGAGTTTTCTTTTTTGCCGCCCGTTTAATGTCAAACCGTTTTTGTTTTACCTGCTGCATAGCACGTGGAACTTCAGACAGAGTTTACAACAACTATATCTTTCCAGGCTTTAGTCTTCCCCAGCTCTAACAAGCCACTGCTTACACTATAAAATATGTTTTTGGCTTCAACTTCCTTTACCAGCACTTCAATCTCCACTTCAGAAAAGTTTGCTATCCCTTTAAATGCGTTGCGATGGAATATATGGTATTTTATGGGCATCAGTCCACTTCTGAGGATGTGATATTCATGTACGATCAACTTGGTATTCATCAACAAAAACACATGGATAAAAAACTCTATATGTGGGCCTGATAAATCCGGCGGAATTTGTTTGTTTGCGTCTGATGACACTTAAATTTACACACAGTTTTACGAAGATATCGATAAATTAGGCCCAATATGTGTGTATGCATGTCTGTGTTTACATTTGCTTGAGCACGTGTGTGTAGTGCACACCCAGGTTGTGGAAATCCATCCATCCATCCATTATCTGAACCCGCTTATCCTGATCAGGGTTGCAGGGGGGCTGGAGCCTATCCCAGCATACATTGGGCGAAAGGCAGGAATACACCCTGGACAGGTCGCCAGTCTATCGCAGGGCACACACACCATTCACTCACACACTCATACCTACGGGCAATTTAGACTCTCCAATCAGCCTAGCCTGCATGTCTTTGGACTGTGGGAGGAAACCGGAGTACCCGGAGGAAACCCACGCAGACACGGGGAGAACATGCAAACTCCGCACAGAGAGGCCCCGGCCGACGGGGATTCGAACCCAGGACCTCCTTGCTGTGAGGCGGCAGTGCTACCCACTGCACCATCCGTGCCGCCACAGGTTGTGGAAATGAGCAACACAAATTAGAGACAAGCTGTCATGGCTCCGGATAGACGTGCGACAGAGCCGCAGCGGAAATCTCCCCCTGCCTCGCCTCAAAGCGTTCTCTCACAGAGGACAACACTGCACACATTGATCTGATTCCGATGCTGAATAAGCAGAAACATGCCATATAAATACCACAAAATGAGCACGGGGTGGGGGCTCCAGCATGAAAGATTGAGGGTGCGGTTGAGGACAAAAGCACATACTCAGAAGATGCAGCAGAAGAGACGGTGCATGCCCGAGAAACCGAGGTTCTCGATGACAGACTGTGACAGGTGACCAGTAAACAGTGTGGCGGGGACATAGTGACAGGCCTGTTGAAAAGCCAAGACATCAGACCCGTGTTGTGAAAGATTTGCCTTTTTGTTCCACAGTTTGCAGGCGAGTCCGGTATGGGTTTGTATCTGAGTTTGTCTGTGCGGTTTTCAGGATGTGGCAGGGAATGTGTTTGCGGTAGATTAACTTGTGTACAGGACGTTGGCTGAATTCGTCTTTTGTTGTTTTTATTAGCTTGAGTTGCTACGCTCTGGTAATATGTATTTTGAGATATGTCATGCCAATAAAGCATTTGAATTGAACTGAATTGGACTGAATTTAGAGAGAGAGATAGAGAGAGAGAGACTGCATAGTTGCATATGCTCATCACCGCTGTGATAGAATATTAGTGGCAGGTTGAAGAGAGCGAGGAAAATAGCTCCATTAAAATCAGGAGTAATCCAGGGGGGAGAGTGATCTAAATAATAAAGCAGACCCCAGCACGGCCGACGAGTGGGGCTAGGGTTCCCGGAGTGACGGGAGAGGAGAGGAGGGGCCGCTCCGCGGAGGAACGGGGCCCTGAAATATTCATGGGGTCGGAGAGCACTGCCGGAAGCGAGGAGCCCGTCCCGTGGGCAGCGACGAGCACCAGAGAGAGTTCAGGCGCAGGGCTCTCACTCAGGGGGGGAGGGCAGATGAATGGAAGAACAGCTCCCGTTTTCACCGGCAAATATGGCCGCCTCTTGGCACCACAAGCTCTTTAGAGAGGGCAAGGAGGTGAGGAGTGATGGCGGTTTGGAGCTAAGTCCAATTAGACCACTCCACCCCAGCAAGATCACTCCGGTCTGGGAGTTCTGGGAGCCTTGCGGCATCCTTCGCTACGAGCACCCGGCGGTCGAGCTGCACGTTCACGCCCGTTTTCCGTTCTGGTTCCTCAGTGGTGGAGTGACTTGCCTACCACTGTCAAGACAGCATAATCCCTCCCCATGTTTCGACGCAGACTAAAAATACATCTTTTCAGACTATATCTTAGTCCTCCCTCCTGATTTCC
The DNA here is from genome assembly GCF_963514075.1 of Conger conger. Classification (NCBI taxonomy): domain Eukaryota; kingdom Metazoa; phylum Chordata; class Actinopteri; order Anguilliformes; family Congridae; genus Conger; species Conger conger. Next base: position 53,156,221 of record NC_083765.1, read on the forward strand.
TCCCCCCCCTTCCGATATCCCTCTTGTCTAACCCAAACCCTTAATAAAGAAATAAAATAAATAATAAAATAATAAAATTGCACTTATGATGACTGTCTTTTTGTTTAGAACAGCCCTTCATGCGTATTTTACTAGTTATGGATTTTATATGTTTATTATATATCTGTGGAAGAACCCATGCACTTGTAAATCGCTTTGGATTAAAAGCGTCTGTCAAATGACTAAAATGTAAAAATGTAAATTACCCACCCCACTCTCATAATCCCATTTTCTTGGGTCTCTCTCGACAGAAACTCTCCCAGGGTCAAAAACTCCCCACGGATCTCAAACCAAGGCTCTCAAAATTAACAATTGCACAGTCTGCAGCAGCCAATTAAACCTTAAATTCAAACAAATTAAACACTGTTAAAATTACAAAGCAAATGGCTGCACCTACTCAAGAAAAGTATAATCATTTTAAGTTTATGGCGTATTCGCAAAAACATGAGAGCTAAGTATATGGAGGCAATTAAATGAGGCATGAATAATTGACCATTTGACAGTGAGGGAAAATTATATTGTTTCAGGAAGAATGTCTTTATGAAAACGGCAGCTGGCAATAAGTGGCCATTTCAGCACTGGAGATATAGACTTTGAGTAAAACTACAGCAGTTGATGACAGGATCATTGTGAGAGCTGTGAAGAAAAACCCATCAAAAAAAACATCAGTCAGTGACATCACAAACAATCTCCACAGGGCAGGGGTGACGGCATCGCAATCAACCTTTGGAAGACGACTTAGAGAGCAGCAATATAGAGGCTATACCACAAGATGCAACCCACTAATCAGTAGTAAGTATCAGAAAGCAAGATTACAATAAGAAATGCAGAGATGAGCCAAAGTTCTGGAACAAAGTTTTATGGACAGATGAGACAAAGATGAACCTCAATCAAAGGGATTAAAAGGCCAAAGTGTGGAGAAAGGGATCTGCTCATGATCTAAAACATACAAGCTCATCAGTGAAGCACGGTGGAGGAAGTGTCATGGCTGCTTCTGGAGAGGGCTCACTAATATTTATTGATGATGTGACTCGTGATGGAAGCAGCAAGATGAATTCAGAAGTCTACAAAAACATTCTGTCTGCCAACTTACAGAGAAATGTGTCCAAATGAATTGGGAGGAATTTCATCATGCAGCAAGACAATGACCCAAAACACACTGCCAACACAAGAAAGGACTTCATTAGGGAGAAAAAGTGAGAGGTTTTAGACTGGCCAAGTCAATCAAAAGACCTTAATTCAATTGAGTGTGTATTTTACCACCTGAAGAGGAGATTGAAGGGAAAATCCCTCCAAAACAAACATCAACTGAAAGAGGCTGCAGTAAAAGCCTGGAAAAGCATCACAAAAGAAATCTGCAATAGTTTGGTGTTAGTTACTTTCATTTACTTAAGTACTCTCCGTTCCAAAACTTTTGCTCACCCAGAAATTAGGTGGTCTGATACCAAAGGTGCTTAGAAGTTTAACAACCAGGAATAAATACCAGGAAATAAAAGCTGAAATTCTGAACTCTTGTCTCATGTTCATCTTTTTGTGTCAACCTCATGTCTGCAGTGTATAGCAAAAACAATGGAATTGTTAGAGTGGACTGTAAGTGTATTTATAACCCATAGCATACATATAGCTAATTATAGCAGTGAGGTAGGGAGGGAAAGGTGCAGTCTGAAGAGGTGAGTTTTCAGTCTGCGCTCGAAAGTGGTCTATTGTCCACAGGAAGGCCATTCCACCACCACGGGGCCAGAACAGACAGCAGTCGTGATCGAGAAGTGCAGGTGTGATGAGGGGGAGGTTCCAGGTGTCAAGAAGTAGCAGAATAGAGAGGTCTGATCAGTGTACAGGATCTGATGTATGTTTGTTGTGTAGTGCTTGGATGTATGCAGGGGCTAATCCCTTAACTGCCTGATAAATAAAGGTATGCAGGAACCAATGTTTTATGTTTGATCTGACGGTACAGATCTAGACGGTTCTAGGACTTTCCCGGGGATGACAGTTCGGTCGAAAGTAGCGGGAGTGAAACTGTTCCAACATCCAACATCCAACATGCCCCGATTGCGGGGCAAGTTTAAACAGCTCTGGGGCACATTTAAACAGCATCCGAAATGTCGGAAAACGGACTGGGAAAATGTTTTTTTTTTCTTGATACAATATGTGATAATTGTCCTGTAGAAATAGTTTATAGTTTGTCGACACAATATGTCACGAATGTCTTGGCAGAAATGGTAATGCTGTATACCATGGGGATGCTGTATACCATGCACTTATTTGGTATAAGTGAGAGAGTGTGAATACTAAATAGGACTGAATAAGTGCATGGTATTCATGGAATATGCAACGTTACATTAAAAGTTATTGTGGCTGATGCATTTATAATAGGCAGGGGCATGTTGACACACTGTGTTCCAACATGCCCCAGCTGTGCTAGTTGTGCTCCTGCATGGCTCACAGTCTCTGCTTGCTGGTTGACATGTGTTAAAACTATACTGCCTTATAACCCACAAGACAGCAATCTTCATGAAGTTTTAAAATCGGCCTGCCACTCACACATGAGAAGCAGGTTGCTTTAATACATGTGTGAAAGCAAACCCATCATTCCTGCGCAAATGCATCAACGTAAAATCCCCATGTTTAGACATGCCCCATGGCAGTTTGTGCCCCGGTCTCCCCTATGTGAAACAGGAGCCACAGCAGACATCTCAAAACGAATGGTATCAAAGACAAGGACCTATTGGGAAGGAAAATGCTCAAAGACCGGGAGCACCCTGGAATGGCCCTCAGGGGCCAGCCTATTCCTAAAGTATCAGATGCCATGCCAACAGCTAACCAGAAGATGGCAGTGGTTTTCTTCCCTATTTCATGGTTACTTGGTTACATCTCAACAGGTCTGTTAATTCATTGGTTGCCCATGGTGTTGTGCAGTAATCAACATTGTTTCGAGGGTCGGGCATGCCAATCAAAGCATTTTACATCCAACGCTGCGTCTTCATTTCAGTGGCCCTTATTTGTTTGAATAACTGTGAGTTTTATTCTCCTGGAACTATCAGATCATGCATTCAGATTACAATTACTGTCAACCTGCTTTTGAGAGAAAATGAAAATGCTTTAGCATAAAACACTCAAAGAAACCTGGAGCAGCTGGTCAGAAACAGGAGCGTACCTGTTTCCAGAGGCGATCGTTGTGTTATTAGTGGTGACTGTGAAAGGCAGGAACTTCTGTGTCTTTTCCACCTACCTGCAGCTACACAGACCCCAGGGGACGGTGCGTATGGATGGTGCGTATTGAGGCTGCCAAGCATTGACACAACAGGGTCAAGATCATTGGCCAGGGTGGTCTTTGCTCTGACCTCTGACCTCTGACCGGAAAACATCCGCACCGCACAAAGCCATCCGAGCGAAGTCTTTCGTTAAACATCGCTGACCATGAGAGAGAGGCTTATAAACACCTCTTTGTCCTCTGCAGGGAACGGGGGTCTTCCAGCGATGATGCAATCTCCACGCAATGTGAGCCGATTCCAAA